>NC_133769.1:297847623-297852854 GCF_003597395.2 Chelonoidis abingdonii
TGTCCAGAAGAGTGCAGTGCTAGGAACAGCTAAGATACTGCGCAGAACCCTCAAACTCCCAGGCCTCTGGTAGAGGACCTGAGATTGAGGAAGACACATACCACCCATAGGAGTGAGAGGGGAATTTTTTTTTTATATATATATATATCTTCGTACTGTATTTTCCACTGCATGAATCCAATGAAGTGGGTTTTAGCCCACGAAAGCTTATGCTCAAATAAATTTGTTAGTCTCTAAAGTGCTGTAAGTACTTCTATTCTTTTTCCAAATACTTCACTGTGGCTTCCCCCACTACCCGTTTGAAATAATAGTATTTATCTGATAAGCATGATTGATCTTGATCTTGCTATTTTGGCTATAATTTTCTACTTCTCCCTAAGGCTATGCTTTTTACATGACGGTCTGCCTTTTCTCCAGTCAGAATTGGAGAAAGGATTAAAAGACGGTTCCCTGTGAGCACTTCATTTTGGTTGTGTTGTGATTAGCCATGAAGTCTATTCAGGATAAAATTATATTTGTTTGTTTCAAAGCAGATTTTTACAGACAAAATCTCAGCAATAAATTAAAATGGCATTGTTATACAGTTGTTATACATCGTTATACAGTTCAGTGCACAATTTTACTATATCTTTCACTGAGGTTTATGGAATCTCAAATACTAAATACACATTCACAAAAAGATGAAGGAAGATTGTTGATTCTGGTCAACAAGGCAAAACAAATAGGAAAATATGCATAAGAAAAGACACATATTGTGAATAGAACTCATTTCACTACGTAAATTACCAGCATCACACAATTTTATTTACATCCCATGTAACTCCCATTCCATTTAATATTCTACAATAAATTACACCATGTTAGTCTAAAGGATTATTATAGTGAATTTGAATTACAGAGATAGGCAAGCTTTGTCACCAGTTCCTGCATATTGGCAATAGAGAATCTATCATGTTTTTGCACCCCGCTGGCAACAAAGATGACATTTCTCTCTGTTTCTTTTCTAAAGGATACATAATTTTCTGTATATTTTTCACTTGTTTAAAGATCATGCATTTCACTTCTGGTGTAACAGACAAGAAAAATAGGACTTTTGCTAAATACAAATTAAATAATTATTTCATTATGAAAGGAATACTGGTCTATTGTATATACTAACCAGCAGTGTAACACAGCATTGCTGTGACATGCTATGATTACTATAAACAAAAAAGAAAATAAACTGCATTGCCAGTTTTTAAAGTATAGTACAACAACTATACAGCATATTACAAATTCATGATTTTCTTCACAACATTCTGTAACTGTTTCCTTTAGCCTGAAAATATAGAAGTTAATCAGAGATCAGACGTTAGTGATAAAACCATATGATAGTGTCACCAAAAAATGTCCAAGTATGTGGCATCTCTCTGATTGAAGTAATGTCACTCTTACTCTATAAATGCAGAGGCACATAACTTGCAAGTTTTCATTTCTGGGAATACAGGTTGGCAGACAGCATAAATCCAGATGCGTTATATCAGTCAGACAATCCTGAGAATGGGCTCTTCCTATAGTCAGATAATGTGCAAGATGTCTTTAAAGGAGTGTGTCGATATTTAGAGATTATTTACATGAGTATCTCTACATATTTAAATTAAAATATGGAAAGGCTCCTTTTTCTATCTGAAATTTAAAGAAACAGAAGCTTACTGTTTGTGCTCTGTTTCTTTCAGTAAATTCAGATATTGCTATAGAGTATTAGAAAATACCAACTTTAGGGGCATTAACAAATCTGTTTGCCCCCAGCCTCAAAACAGCATTTATTTATATAATGGGGAGTATACGGTTCTTTCTAAAAGACATTCTCTAGTTCAACTAAAGCAGTGTTTCTCACACAGGGGTCGCAGCTTGTGTAGGGAAAGCCCCTGGAAGGCTGGGCCAGTTTGTTTACCTGCCCTATCCTCAGGTCTGGACACTCGCGGCTCCCATTGGCCGCAGATCACTGTTCCGGGCCAATGGGAGCTGTTGAAAATGTCATGGGCCGAGGGACGTACTGGCCGCCACTTCCAGAAGCTCTCATTGGCCTGAAGCGGCGAACCGCAGCCAGAGGGGGCTGCGATCGGCCCGACCTGTGGACGAGGCAGGTAAACAAATCAGCCTGGTCCACCAGGGGCTTTCCCTACACAAGCTGCGACCCCAGTTTGAGAAACATTGAATTAAAGTTATCGGGCTTCATGCTGGAATTTCTAGATGAGATTCAACGTCTTGCATTATATGGAAGTTGAGACTTCATGATCACAATGGGTATGTCTAAACTGCTATGAGACACCCGCGACTGGGCCATGCCATGTGATTCGTGTTCATGGGGCTCAGGCTCTAAGAGATGTTTATTAGAAGTACAGACATTCAGGCTCAGACTTGCTCTCCCCTTTTCGTGTCCAAGAGCTCGGGCTTCATCTGAAGCCCAAACATCTACACCACAATTGAACAGCCCTTTAGCATGAGCCTTGTGAGCCTGAGTCAGCTGTCATGAGCCAGCTACAGGTTTTTAGTGGCAGTGTAGACATGCCCCAAGCCTGCTAATCTATGTAGTAGTATATGCATAAACAGTACTGAGGTACTTGCAATTATTAAATTTTAAAAATGAGAAAAAAATCCCCTTTTATCATGTTACTACATATTTGGTCCTTTAATATAAAGAAAAATTAGCCTTTTAGGGCCAAATTCTAAGAACTTGACTCACTTTTTACTCAAGCCTTATTCAAGCAATCTGACTTCACTAAGGTTATGCCTCTACATGGAAGTATTCATCCAGGATCTAAGAATCTCTGCAAGGCTACTCTCCTAGACTTTATTTTGAATTCTGAATGTATTTTATCAATAATATTTGTATATAAACATACCGAAAATTAATGTTTCAGAAATGCCTTTGTCAAGATGCATCAAATATTGACATAAAGTATTTGTCTTGTATCTATATCGCATGTGCAATCACAAATGCTGTTCATGAGGTAATCCTATAGACTCTGTAACACAAAATTCATGCACCAGTTTAATGAGTTGATCATACAAAAGCTTCTCATGTATGTAGTCCTTACTCGTATGAGTACTCCTTTTTACTTCACTGAAGTCACCCTTTGGCTTCAGCTTACAGTTTCCAGGATCATGACCTTATTATATAGAAAATATATATAAATATATATAAATTATAATTATAATAAAATGTGGAGAATTCAGAAACATTAATTATTTCCCTGGTATGTAATAAATAAGAAAAAGCATTGCCTTTCTTTCACAAGGAAGATTATGACCAATTTCTAGGATAATCAGGCACTTTATTATTCATGACTTTCTATCTCTAAGCTGATCAGCTTCAGGGAGAAAAGTGAAATTCAGTCAGATTTGACACATTCACTGATGATGGCAGTTCAAGATGCATTACTGGCCTCTTTTTATTAACACATAACATGATACCTCTCATCTCATCTTCTGGCACATAAATGGTTCATGTTATATCATTTGTTTCCAATTTATCATTTCATGGTAATTACATAATTAATTCATAACATATGACAAATTGTTCCAGAAAAAGATTACAAAAGTCAATATCAACAGTTCATACCATTGTTTTGGCTAGAACAATCAGTCTTCAAAGACATATGTTGCCCAGAATTCATCTCATAGTATTAATTTTATACAGTAATTATTACTGTTCATAATAGCATGAGACTAATCATTAAATAGATATTAAATTACAGTCAGTCATCTCATAACTCTAATAAATAATCTTCTGGATCAATATCAGAACTATTAGCCATATTCAGAGTGCAATTTTCTTTCTTTTCACTATGAAAACCAACATAAGCTTTTGTATCATCATAATTAAAAATAGAATAATGGTTTTGGTCTTTAATTTACTATAGTTCACAAGAAATGAGAGAAATAGAAGAACCAAAAGCTGCAAATATTGCCATAAGCAAGAACAACGTTATCCACAATGAGTAATTTTAGAGCTATTTAGAAGTATATTAATACATTTCTTATTCCCTAATATGGCCACATGAGATGAAATCCTGGCTCCTGGTGTGCATCATACAGGGTTGTAAATGTTGCAATCATGCACCAGTAGAAGAAATGTATGTACTTAAAACTAAAACTTCATGAGATATCCTTAAAACATTTTAAACGCAAGGAGAGGATGAATGGCTTGTCATATTATGTTGATATGTAAAGATCATTTATTTTGATGCCACATGTTTTTCCATGATCAGGAATGATTCAATGACTATATAATCTCCCATAATTAGAATGTGGCTGCTTAACCAGTAACCCTATCTTTGGTTTCAGAAATAAGGTAATACATTTTGTGCTTGAACTGTCCTAAATAATCGACTAATGGCTTTAGTTATTCAAATTAGGTTAGAATTCCTGTGGTTTACTGTAGTATGTTTGTAAATTTCATACATAAAGATGATTTGAAATAGATTTGTGGAAAAAAACTGCATGAAATTCTGACTGGAGAAGATTCTATGTTCATAGTATGGCTGGCTAGAAAAATCAAAGCATTTAAAGATAGCAAACCTTTATTAAGGAGAATGTGATTTTTAGTAACTGGAGAAAGCAAAGCAAACAGATTCTTACTCTCCTAACTTCTTTAGATATTACAGTCTTGTACTTTTTTAATGAGCTGGGGTTTGGACTTTTGGACTTTTGAACTTTTCAAATTGTGAGCTCAGACGCAAGGTGAAGGATAGCACAGTATCTGCTGGGAGGACCTCATAGGAGGTTAGCATAGCCCAAGCATTGAGTAGCTACACTGGAGAGCAGTGAGGATATTAGTGGAGCAGCTACGGATGCACATGTTCAGTATATTCCTTCAGCAGGCTGTTCCAATGGGGCTTCTATGCCTCCAACGGAACATAAAGCTACTCTTCCCAGCAGAAACCCTAAAAGATGAAAGGCAGCAGTACCACCACTTGCCGTTGCCTACATGAATGCCTCAGGGGCACAGCGAAACACCAAAGAGATGTAATTTACAATTCCCTTCCCCTATAAGAATGAATAAGGCCCCTAATGAAAAATATATGTCATGTAGACTTCTTTAATCTGGACTGGATAGCGTAGTGGTTACGAGCACCGCCCTTTGATACGGGAGACCGCCCTTTGATACGAGAGACCGGGGTTCAAATCCCGGTTGGTACCCAACTTTCCAGTAGGGGTCCTTGGGCAAAAGACCCCCTAACGCTTCA
>NC_133769.1:297855925-297867576 GCF_003597395.2 Chelonoidis abingdonii
GGGGCTGTGACTCCTAAGCTGGGTGAGTGGCTCCAACAGATCCCAGGAACAACATCAGAGCTCTCTGTCCAGAAGAGTGCAGTGCTAGGAACAGCTAAGATACTGCGCAGAACCCTAAGATACTGCGCAGAACCCAACCCGAGGTTGAGGAAGACAGATACCACCCATAGGGGTGAGAGGGGAATTTTTTTTTATAAAATACTCATACTAGTAATATAAACATATCTATGTTCAGCAAAGTTCTGTTGCAGCCAATGAAGCTATGCCAATTAACACCAGCTGAGAATCTGGCCTATTGTATGTGATGTATTTGAATATACAGATATATGTACCTAAAATCAGTAAACTAATCATACTTGAGCCATAATGTTATTCTCATCCAAGAAACACACAATATGGGAAATAGATTTTTTTTTCACTGTGGAGGAGGAGGTAGGTGGAAAACAAGGAACAACCAAACTAAACAGAAAACAAGCATCAATCTGCAGAGCACAGATGTTTCCTATAGCAATCTGGAAAGTGGTTGCTCCTGTGTGCAATAAAATACTTTCTGGTCATTCACAGACAGTAAATCTCTAATACTCCCATAACTAAAAGCTGATCTAGTAGAAAATATATTTTTCATTAAACAACCAGGAGATATAAAGTTTTTTTTTAAGTAGTTAGTGAATTAAAAGTGAGTTTTACAGTGTTTGGTTCAACATTGGGTTATTGACTATTTTCCATTTGCAATTAAATAATGTATAGGACTATAACTGAAATATTGCCAGATGCTTGTCACCTTGCACTAGGCAACCTAATTCCATATTTACCTTTAATTGCTCTCTGAAACCTATTATTTTCAACACTCTAAACCAGGGCTTTTCTGCCCAAGGTAGCTAATTAAATAATATCTAGATACTAAGCACCCAGAGAAGAACATTGAATAATACATGAAGATTGACTGAAGTCAATTTCTTTACATTTTTATCTTTTATTCATTAGGATATTTTAGAAAACCAGAGGGTATTTTTTTAAAGGCAAAATTAAATGCCACCATACTCACAGTCTTTCACTGTAAAGTTTAAACAGCTGTGAAGTACCAACAACTGGTGCCAAACATCTGGAAAGCTGGAAGACTTAATAAACTACTAAAAAGTTGTATTAGTTGTACAAATTAATGAAGCCACGTTATATGAGTTTTACTGCACTGACTTATCACCATACCTTAAGAGCTAACATTGTGATGAGTTCCTTCACAATGTAAATCTCTTGTCAAAAAGAAAGAAAGAAAGAAAGAAAGAAAGAAAGAAAGAAAGAAAGAAAGTGTAGCTGTCTTCAGCTAAATTTGAAGAATTTATAGATGAAGGATAACTGCTTTGGCTAGAGCAATCTTATCTGCTGAAATAGTTTTCTATGAACTTTGCTGGTTTTATGTGTCCTTGCACAATTAGGATTTTTAAGATATAAGTTGGTGACATTAGAGATTTTGTTTCATATTGCAAGGCTGAATTTAGCCAAGAAGAAAAGAATTTCACTTATTTGCAAATAACTTCTGAAAGGCTCAAAATTCAAACACATCTCATATTTCTGAAATGTGTTCAAATTTTAGCATTAGGGACATAAGGTAAACCTGAAGTTCCTGCCTCCCGAAAGGCCAATTCAGGCCTCCTATGTCTCCACCTAAAGGGTACGGTCTATGCACAGGTCTCAGCCCTTCTGCATCAGATGAAAGGGTCAGCCACCTCCAAAGCAGCATGCCTCCACCTCAGAGGACCCTGGGTGGGGTAGAGTGGTGAATGGCTATTGTCCTCCCAATGGACCTTACATGGAAAAGATAATCTGTATCACCTATTACACAAAGCCCACTATGTGGTGGGGATCCTACATTAAGGGACCCTACTGCGTTGGACCCTGGAAAGGAATAACAGAGCACAAAACCAGCAAGGGGACACAGGGCACACAATGGCAAGAAGAAACCTTTATGAGTAAAATCTTGGGGTGTTGTCATCCACCTTTCAAAGTAATTCATTATCAAAGTCTATTTATTGTTGCAAACACAGTTTTAAACATCGGGTCACAGCAGGCTATCAACATTTAGGGAAACTTACTGATTTTAATGTAGACTCCTTTAAAAACTGATGACGTAGACTCACAGATTCCAAAGCAGAAGGGACCACTGTACTCATCTTGTATCGCATAATATGTCCCATAATGTACATAGGGCCTTATATAACTGAGGACCAATGGGGTAAGCTATGAAAAGGGTTCAGGCCTTTATTTGAATTTTTGGTGATATTACTTGTAGTATCAAAAAACTACTCTACCTAGAGTCCTTCTCTAAGTCTATGATATGTTAGTCAAGACCAATTTGGAGAAATAAATAATAACTTTGTTTCCACTTATACTGAAGTAGTCTTTCTAAAAAGCATGGAATTCTAATTTGCATTTGAGTCTTTGTTGTTATTTTGTTTGTTTTATTTAATACATCTTTCTCTTTCTCTCTCGGGGTTAAGTATATAATTTACAGGAATTTCCATATTTTCAGAGTTGTAACCACATTGGTCAGTGATCCACAGTTATGTCAACAAACATACAAACCAAAAAAACCTCACACAATTATTTTCCGTCCATAGAGAATACATGGGTTTCAAGACATAAAACCATAAAGTACTGGAGTGTTACTGTTTGTCAAGTTCTGGCAGGAGAACTGGATACCCAAAAATGTATCTGAATTTGATTCAGCAGGAGCAAAGAGGGCAAAACATATCTCACCTCATCAGTCATTCCTGCTTTACTTGATCATAATGAAGACCAGGATTACAATTAGTCAAAAAACTGTTTCTCACATGACAGAGTCATTTCTCACAGCCATTTGATTTTTACCTACCCACTGCTTTATAACTTTGCAATCATTTGACCAATCTTAATGAAGTAATTATCTGCCATTACTATTCGAGTGGTGTTTAACATTTTTCACTAAAGTACAGCATAAAAATTAGCACAGTGCAGTGCATTGACAAAGGTTAAGATTAAAACAGTTTGTGAATTAGTTTCCTCTGGGCTGCGTGATTGTGCCTCAAAGTTAAGTTGCTGTATAATTATGGCTTTAGTCATATAAAAACTTTTCTTTAGTAAAATATGAATGTTATTATACGGTCAACCAGCTGTTTTCATAAAACCATGGAAGTTATGCATGGAAAAGCTCCATTCAATCATTTAATCCATTGTTTTATTTCTTGAGCATGTTTATTATAGAACCATAGAATCATTGAAGATTAGGGTTGGAAGAGATCCCAGGAGGTCATCTAGTCCAATCCCCTGCTCAAAAAAGGACCAACCCCAACTAAATCACCTCAGCCAGGGCTTTGTCAAGCAGGCCTTAAAAACCTCTAAGGATGGAGATTCCACCGCCTCCCTAGGTAACCCATTCCAGTGCTATGCCACCATCCCAGTGAAATATTTTTTCCTAATATCCAACCTAGACCTCTCCCACTGCCACTTGAGACCATTGCTCCTTGTCCTGTCATCTGCCACCACTAAGAACAGCCTAGCTCTATAGCAGGGTTTAAAAGAAAGTTAGATAAATTCATGGACGTTAAGTCCATTAATGGCTGTTAGCCAGGATCGGTAAGGAATGGTATCCTTAGCCTCTGTTTGTCAGAGGGTGGAGAAAGATGGCTGGAGAGAGAGCACTTGATCATTACCTGTTAGGTTTACTCCCTCTGGGGCACCTGGCATTGGCCACTGTCAGCAGACAGGATATTGGGTTGGATGGACCTTTGGTCTGACCCAATATGGCCATTCTTGTGCTCTTATGTTCTAGATCTATCCTCTTTGGAAACCCGTTTCAGATAGTTGAAGGCTGCTATCAAATCCCCCCTCACTCTTCTCTTCTGCAGACTAAAAATAAGCCCAGTTCCCTCAGCTTCTCCTCATAATTTATGTAGTGGGGAGCCCAAAACTCAACACAATACTCCAGATGTGGCCTCACCAGTGACACATATCCAGCTTCTCATCCATTGTAACCCCCAGGTCTTTTTCTGCAGAACTGTTACTTAGCCAGTCAGTCTCCAGCCTATAGCAGTGCATGGGATTCTTCCATCCTAAGTGCAGAATTCTGCACTTGTCCTTGTTGAACCTCATCAGATTTCTTTTGGCCCAATCCTCCAGTTTATCTAGGTAATTCTGGGCCCTATCCCTACCCCCCCAGAGTATCTACGTCTCTCCCCAGCTTAATGTGATCTGCAAACTTACTGAGGGTGCAATCCATCCCATCATCCAGATAATTAATGAACAAAACTGGCACTATGACTGCCACCTGTGGCACTCCACTTGATACCGGCTGCCAACTGGACATTACCATTGATCATTACCTGTTGAGCCCGACGAACTAGCCAGCTTTCTATCCACCTTATAGTCTTTTCATCCAATTCATTCTTCTTTAACTTCCTGGCAAGAATAGTGTGGGAGACCATATCAAAAGCTTTGCTAAAATCAAGGTATATCATGTCCACCGCTTTTCTCATATCCACAGAGCCAGTTATCTCATCGTAGAAGGCAATCAGGTTGGTTCAGGCAATGACTTGCTTTGGTGGTTAGTCTAAGCCGTCCAGTCTCCAGACCTGGACTTAGGTGACTTCTGGGATCTCCACAGCAGTCTGGTCCTTGTCCCATAATCTGGGACTTTTTCGCTGTTCAAAAGTTGGGAGGCTTTCTGAATACTCCCCAGGCTCTACCAGCTTGGATATTTCTCGCTTGCCACCAGATCAAGGAATTAAATCTATGGGGCCTGATCCTCCCCCCTTTCCTCTCCATCTGGTGTCCCCAACTCCTCCTTTTGTGTGGGGACACCCAGATCCCAATGTCCCTTGGGATGCTAAAGCAGTGGAAATAACCCCTTTCCCCTCGCTTCTCAGGCTTTGGCCTCTGTCGGTCTAATCTGTTGTGACCAAGAACCAGCCTTTCTGCTTTCCTCGGACAATGGGATGCAAAATACCCACAGCTGGCTCTGCCCCCCCCCTTGCTCCAGGAACGAGGGAAAACTGTAACCACCAGAGAACAGAGGGAATCTCTCGTCTCTTTCCCGTAGTCTGCTCTTTCCCTGGACCAAATAGGAAAATAGCCCACAGCCTGCTTTTCCCTTTGCCTCCCTAGGAAAGAACTTTCACAAGGTTTAACAAGAAAACTTTATAGAAAAAAAAGAAAGAAATATAAAACAATCATCTTGCATTAAGAAACTCAATACAGGCTCTTGCTTATAAGAAAATATAAAGAAACAGTTGATTTTAAAGATAGCCAATTAAACAGCACAACAAATTAACTACAGGTAAATACACCCCAAAGACCATCATAGCCTGAATTACTTTGCGGTTTCCTGGGTTACTTACAGATGTTTAGAAGTAGTATTAGGAGAGAATTAGAAAGAAGACTTGTTTCCTCATAGCTAAGAAAACACAAGACCCGAGTATACAAATTCCCGCCCTGACTTTAAACAATCCAGTTCTCTGATTGGTCCATGTTGTCAGGTGTTCGGTTACCCTTTCAGGTAAAGAACTTAACCCTTACCTTACCTATCCATTTATGAACACTTGCCCTTCATGAATCCATGTTGACTGTTCCTGATCACCTTCCTCTCCTCCAAGTGCTTGAAAATAGATTCCTTGAGGACCTGCTTTGTGATTTTTCCAGGGATTGAGGAGGTGGCAACCCAGTCAGCAGTGATCATGAGATGGTCATGTTCAGGATCCTGATAAAAGGAAGAAAAGAGAGCAGCAGAATACAGACTCTGGACTTCAGAAAAGCAGACTTTGACTCCCTCAGGTACCTGATGGGCAGGATCCCCTGAAAGGCTAATATGAGTGGGAAAGGAGTTCAGGAGAAATGGCTGTATTTTAAAGAAGCTTTATTGAGGTCTCAGGAAAAAAACCTTCCCTGTGTGCAGAAAGAATAGCAAATATGGCCCGTGACTAGCTTGGCTTAACAATGAAATCTTCGGTGGGCTTAAACTCAAAAAGAAAGCGTACAAGAAGTGGAAACTTAGACCGATGATTAGGGTGGAGTATAAAAATATTGCTCGAGCATGCAGGGGTTTAATCAGGAAGGCCAAGCCGAAATTAGATTTGAAGCTAGCAACAGATGTGAAGGGTAACAAGAACGGTTTCTACAGGTATGTTAGCAACAAGAAAAAGGTCAGGGAAAGTGTGGGACCCTTACTGAATGGAGGAGGCAACCTAGTGACAGATGATGTGGAAAAAGTTGAAGTACTCAATGCTTTTTTTGCCTTGGTCTTCACAGACAAGATCAGCTCCCAGACTGCTGCACTGGGCAGCACAGTATGTGGAGGATGAGAGCAGCCCTCAGTGGTGAAAGAACAGGTTAAGGACTATTTTATAAAGCTGTACATGCACCAGTCCATAGGGCTGGATGCAATACATCTGAGGGTGCTGAGAGCGTTGGCTGATGTGATTGCAGAGCCATGGGCCATTATCTTTGAAAATTTGGTGATTGGGGGAGATCCCGGATGATTGGAAAAAGGCAAATATAGTGCCCATTTTTAAAAAGGGAAGAAGGAGAATCCAGGGAACTATAGACCGCTCAGCCTCACCTCCGACTTCTACTTCCCCTACCAATTCTTCCCTGAGCAGCAGATAAAAAGAAGCATGGATCCTAGTTGGTTCCTCCAGAACCTGCACCAGGAAGTTGTCCCCAACACTCTCCAAAAACTTCTTGGATTATCTGTGCAGTGCTTTTTTGCTCTCCCAGCAGATGTCAGGGTGATTGAAGTCCCCCATGAGAACCGGGGCCTATGATCTGGAAAGTAGTATAATAGTGCCTAACAGCCAACCAAGAATGGGGCCTATTGTGCGAGGCACTGTACAAAAATTCATGAAAGCCCATGACCTGTTCCCAAATTTTACTAAAAATAACTGTGGCAAAATGGGGTTGAGTCCGAGCATGGGTGCGAGGGCAGGAGTAGGGTGACCAGATATCCTGATTTTATAGGGAGAGTCCTTATTTTTGGCTCTTTTTCTTATACAGGCTCCTATTACCCCCCATCCTCTGTCCCAATTTTTCACATTTGCTGACTGGTCACCCTAGGCAGGAGGGTCCAGCAGAAAGTCATTTGTGGTTTGATATACATTACATAGTTATCACATAGTAACTATAATGTAGCATCTTTAGTCTTTCCTGTGGAGAGGTTTTCACACAAATCACATGCAGAACCAGTCTTGAAATTACTTTACCTACAGCAAACAAGAGGAATAATGCTCATGAACAGCCTGTTATACTATTGGGCGAACTCATTACTAAGACTAAGATTATGTCACAGAGGCCATGGAAGTCATGGATTTTGTGACTTCTGTGACCTCCATGATATTTTTAGCTTTAGCCCTGGGGCTTGAGCTCTGAGCCACTGTGGTGGGTAGGTGCTTTCATAGCTCCCAGCCACCAGCAAGGTGGGGAAGACCTAGAGCTCCCTACCACTGCAGGGGCCCCTGCAGCTCATATCTACCGTGGGTGGAAGGGGTCTCGCAGCTCTGAGCTGCCATGGGAAGCAGGAGCCCCCACAGCTCTCAGCAGCCACAAGCAGAGGGGGACCTGGAGCTCCCAATGCCAGCCCCACAGGTCCAAGTTGCCAAAGGCAACTGGGAACCCCAGAGCTCCCAACCACTGCAGGTGCCCAGGGGACCCCATAACTTTCAGCCACAGTGGCAGTGGGATCTGGACTCCGCTGCACCATGGCTCAGGCTGAACCCCATTTTGTCACAGTGATTTTTGGTAAAAGTTAGGGACAGGTCATGGGTTTTCATGAATTTTTC
Organism: Chelonoidis abingdonii; assembly: GCF_003597395.2. NCBI lineage: Eukaryota > Metazoa > Chordata > Testudines > Testudinidae > Chelonoidis > Chelonoidis abingdonii. The sequence goes on from NC_133769.1 coordinate 297,863,728, forward strand.
TTTATTGCCCGTGATCTGTCTGTGACTTTTACTAAAAATAACCATGACAAACTTTTAACCTTACTCATTATTTATCCAATTACACTACACTTCCATTCCCTGAAATTTACAAATTTAAACTATAGACTATTATCTGTAGTAGGAAGAGAGCCTGAAACATAAGGCCTTGTATCAGAAGCCTGGTATGAGGCCTGGGGCCTGGGCAAAAGTAGTGATCACAACTTTGTTAAGCAAAGTTAAGTTGTGAGCAAGAGGCAGGCCCTGCTCACAGACTCTGGCAAGAACAGGGCTGATATTGCAGAAACACTCATTCCTAAGAAAGTGCTAGGTACAAAACACACACGCAAACCAAAGAAATGGTACCAGAATACCTCAATACCAACAGAGTCCCCAAAGATAACAGGAACACACTGACCCATCCTAAAGATAAGACTGGACTGATAGTATAATAGATCAAGTTGTTTTGATTGAACCAACAGGTACAAGGCAATGGGTGGTACTCAGATACATCAGAAGGTGTCACCTACATATGCCAGAGAGTGGCACCCAGATACACTGGGGGGCAATACATAACTTGTTTGAGTGTCTTTGGCTGGCCTAGGGGATAATGAAAAGTCCCACTATTAACTAAGCTAGTCCATTGCAATGGGGCATACATACGTTAGTGTACCTCTAACCATTGACCCAGGGCATTAGGACCGTGGTTCATTGGCAATAAACATGACTGAGTTCCTTCGCTACAAATGGCTGTGTGGTTATTGGGCAGTGCAGTAGAGGTCTGCTCTGCCAACTATCTATGCAGAGCTGGGACAGCACACAGAGAGAACACACACAGTCAAACTTCTAACACCTCGCAACGTTATCCATAATCAGCGCCATTTGCCACTTGCAATAGGAGCAGCACTTATAATTATGTAATAGGCACATTTTTAAGAGTGGAGATAATTAACAATTGCACAAATTATCAAGGGAATTGGGGTATATTGTCAATCACTTGAATAACTTTCTTAAAGATGTCAAAGTTAGACTCAGGACTCACAGTTTGTCAGACCACTCGGTTTTATTAGCACAGCGCTCTGCTAATACACCCAGATAATGTGGGCACCATGAAAGACACAAACTATCTTATTCATACAGATAAAAGAGCGGGAATTAGACAAAGGGACAAAGAAAGCAAAACCATAAAATTCACCTGGCTGGTGAAGGCTAATACTTCACTAATTGCCCTTAAACGGTGCAATTGTTCTATGTTAATGTCTGTATTCCTGACACCTGGATTGCAGCATTCCAATAATTTCGCTTAAAGGTACAGACAATCCTTTCTAGTTTTACAATATAATTCATTCTACTTTCACAAAGATATGCTTTAGCTCATCTGGAAGTTATGGGCTTGCTAGAGGAAATCACTGGATGAAATTCTATGGCCTATATTATGAAGGAAGTCAGACAAGATCAGTAGTGGGCAACCTGCGGCCCATGAGCCCCAGGTGGCCAATCAGGACAATCCGCTGGCGGGCTAGGAGACCATTTGTTTCCACTGAGCATCCACAGTCTCAGACTCCCACAGCTCCCAGTGGCTGTGGTTCACTGTTCCTGGCCAATGGGAGCTGCGGGACTAGATAATCACTGGACTAGATGATCACAATGGTACCATCTGACCTTAAAGTCTGTGAATCTATGTCTATTGTCTATGGGTACCAAAACCTTCTTGTAATATTTTAGAGCAATTCCTAATTAAAATGAATTAAAGTAAGAGATTCATATTTTGTCAAGCCTCTAAAACTATTGGTTGCAAGTGGTAGAGACAATGTAGTATTGAAGTAGGAGTGCAAGATTAGGAGGGATTCTTTCTCTGCCACAGGACAACTTGTTCAGGGGGATTGAAAATACATTTTGCATCTTGGGTAAACATCTGTAAAATAGGTATTGTAATACTTCTCTACTCCAGAAGGGAGTTGTGAGTCTCAATTAATGAGTATTTGTAAAGTGATTTAGGATTCTTGAATGAAAGTGGTTATGTTCTTATCTTTCGCCTACATTTAAACTTTCAAAAAGCCTTTGAAAATATAGAGATTTGTAGGATCAGGGATATTGGTGAGGAGAAATACCATAAATATTACTTTTAATCATATTATGTGCATTTCATATTAACATTTCCATGTTTTTATTTTGTAAATATATTTTGCATATATTTTATTTAATAATGAATTTTGTGTTGTAGATAGATTTTTGCTAGTTAATGATGCATATTGTTCAGTTGTTAGCATAACTGCATTTTATGAAATATTGATGCATTGTTGTTTATAGAATATATTATAAGCAAGCAGGAAAAAAAAGTTTAATTAAGCACTAAATATATTTTGAAATAATACCTGTTGTTAGTTTCAGATTCCATTAACAGATACAATAATTACACTTTTTGTTCACAGAACAGCATATTATTATTCCATAAATTACAGTGCAATACTCAAGGAGAAGTTGACTGCAAGACACAACTGATATATTTGTATTACTAACATCTAAGTGAAAGGAATTATTCAAGTGAACTCCCTGGTTTTCACCAAGTTATTTCATTTCTCAGCCTTTGCAGCAGTATCATAATTTCACATTTACAAGTTCATAGAAGAAGAATAAACCATAGTCAAAATGAGCATAGCATACATATGACAAGTGTAACTGACATAAGAAAACCAAAAGCTGATTCCATCTACAAGACTTTTGAAGCTCAGATGAATCACTGGTAACAAAGTTTAAGGGTTGGGTTTGATTCAGATAAGCATCCAAAAGTTCATGTATATACTTGTCCAGGTTCACAGCACTGTACATGGCGTCATGCCTTTACTTTCCATACAACAACCTTACTACTAATCTATCAGGCTGCAGATTCATTTTATCTATGTATCATGCTGCACTGGTCATCATGGTACCTGATCAACTTATGAATTTAATTATGTTTTACGGTATCTTATCTTATACTTATACCACATAAATAGAGGGTTTAGTTGTTGTGAGTATACTTAAATAAGTATGATGTGTTTTTTTGTTTTGAATCTGTTGTGTTTCATGATCATTCTACTGTGTTACAGGAATGAGTTCTATAGTCTTGTGCCACCTGCCAAGAAAATTCACTTTGATGGATGATAGTTCCATTGTTTGAGTGGAACAGGAGCAGTCAAGACTGCTTATAGAAAGGCCAAGTTTTATAGCAGTGACCTGGCCCAAAACTATGGCGGGTTTTGAATGTAAGGGCCTCGTCAGGGTTCCTTCCCCACTCTGAACTTTAGGGTACAGACGTGGGGACCCGCATGAAGACCCTCTAAACTTATTTTTACCAGCTTAGGTTAAAAACTCCCCAAGGCACAAATTCTTTCTGATACATTGGATCACGAAAGCAAGCAATCCAATTCCAATAGTAAACGTAAGCTAATGCATTCCTTCACTAGTACTTACTAATACTAATGGAGCTGGATTGCTTGCTTTCTTGATCTACCTCCAGCAAGCACACAGAACAGACAGACAAAGCCTCTCCCCACCATTTGAAAGTATCTTGTCCCCTTATTGGTCCTTTTGGTCAGGTGTCAGCTAGGTTACCTGAGCTTCTTAACCCTTTACAGGTAAAAGAGGAATTAACCCCTTACAGGGTAAAGAGGGATGTTATGCTACCCTTAGCTGTATGTTTATGACAAGCCTAAACTTTAATTTGATTCTATAGTCTATCATATGTAAATACACCTCTACTCCTGTCATAAACAGATAGCTAAGGGTTAATGTTTCTTTTACCTGTAAAGGGTTAACAAAGGGAACCAAACACCTGACCAGAGGACCAATCAGGAAACCGGATTTTTCAAA
>NC_133769.1:297867764-297918395 GCF_003597395.2 Chelonoidis abingdonii
ATTGTGTTGGAGTTTGCTGGTATGTTTCAAATTTGGGATATCTTGTTGAATCAGTCTGTTTTTATTTCCTATTCTTAATAAGCAATAGCCCTGTATTGTCATCTGGATTACAGGGTTTATTTATTCTGTTGGTCTTTTTCTCTTTCTTTCTTTTTTTATATAACGGCTTCTTTTTAAAAACTTGTTGGCTTTCTTTTCCTAGCTTAAGGCAAAGGGATAGGAATCTCTGATCCAGGCGTCTGCCTCCTCAGGGAAACTGGCGAGGGGGAGAAGAGAGAGGGGAAGAGTAATGCGTCCTCGTTCTGTTTTGTGTTTCATAAGGGATTCGAAGCAGGGAAATCCTCCTAGTATCCCCGGTGGGAAAAATCTGGAGGAATAAGAGAGCGGAAGAGGAAAGTGGGGTTATTCCCTCTGTGGAGGTCAGTGGCATCTGAGTCTTGGGGGTCCCCCAGGGAAAGGTTTGGGGAGACCAGAGAGTTTATCAGGTACTCAGAATCCTGATTGGTGGCAGCGAGATAAGATCCAAGCTGGTAATTAAGCTTGGAGGTTCATGCTAAGCACCCAGATTTTGGACGCTAAGGACCAGATTTGGGACAGAGGCTTATGATAACTCCGCTATAACGCTGTACTCAGGAACCAAAAAATCGTACTGCGTTATAGGTGAAACTGCATTATATTGAACTTGCTTTGATCAGTGGAGCGCTGTTTTACCGTATTATATCTGAATTTATGTTGTATTGGATCACTTTATAGCAGGGAAGAGTTATATTGAGAGAATTGTACTGAAACATTTTTAAAGGGCCTCAGCCAACCGTGAATGTAAAATTGAAGTGTATGCACATGATATGATTTAGAAGGTAGGGTAACTGTGTGATGTCTAATATGACTTGCTTAACTCTATAATTACTATCATTTGCACCTCCGAGTTATTGCAGATATAAAATTAAAAGCCTCATTAAAAATGTAGCACAGGGTGGGGAAAACTTCTCTCTTTATCCTTTTTAAGGTACTGAATGTTATACAAATGACAGAGACATTAGAAGGGGGTGAGAGCAGTTGAAAGAAAGTTTTCTTGGTTTTTGTTTTGTCTGAGTCACTAGAATGTTTCAGAATTGTTTCATTTTTATGAAAGGATAGTTTCTGCTCTTGTGTTTGAGATAAAGTCTCACAGTTTTAGTTTGGTTTTGTAGCAATTGCATAATAATGGATCCCAATAAAAGAAATTTACACCTGTGCCTATGATGTCTCTCTTGCTCACATCCAGTGATATGCCTTACTCACAAGTAGTTCCACTCAGTGAGGTTAGTTCAATCAGTGAGGATGAGGCCCTCAGCTCAGGATTAAACAAAGACTGTGAATGGCTAGCCAACTACAAAAGCAGTTTCTCCTTCCTTGGTGTTCACTACTCAGCTGCTAGAAGAGGGCCTCATCTTCCTTGATTGAACTAATTGCTATCTCTAGACTGATTCTTGCCTGCATATATATACCTGTCTCTGGAAATTTCCACCACATGCATCTGACAAAGTGGGTATTCACCCACGAAAGCTTATGCTCCAATACGTCTTTTAATCTATAAGGTGCCATAGGACTCTTTGTCAGTATATAATCATGTCATTTTCAGAGAATAAAATCTCTTCTTCCCTCCTTTTGTACAGTCCCAGCCTCCTAAGCCCCCTAGCATCATGGATCTTTTCCATGTGTCCAATATTTCTGATCATGAAACAACCCCTGTTGATCACTAAGCCTTGAAGAACTAATATATAGTAACCTTTTTGACTCACATATTCACTAGCTCGTTTTGGCAGACAAAATATAGGGATGTGTGTTCTGTTGATGGCCATCACACAGTTTGGAAACCCCATCTTCTGAAATCCCACAATAATTTCAGGGATGTGGTTAATGGCAACCATGCTTGGGTACATCGCAATATAGATAGCCTGGCAAACCTGAACACCACTGCCCTGACAGCTGATTTTCCCACCCTTCATTGGATTACAATTGACCAGTAGCCGTCAAGTATTGCCAGTTTCCAGAGGGTGATACCCACCTGCTTCTGCACTTGTATGAAATGGTGCTGCAGGATTTGTGTAAATTCCTTGAACAACTGATGAAGATCTGTTTCCTCATTCTGAAGTTCTGCAGCCACTAGTTTCCATCTCATTTCCAAGACGATGTGGTGCCACCACATTCTCCTGCTTTTCTGGGACCAGAAGCAGAGGTCTACTGTTACAATCCCAGCCAGGGCATGGCATACCATTGTAATCCCTGCACTCAATACATTTTGAGTTCTTGTGGTTCTTTGGGACCACAATGGATTTTCATTTCCCTCTGAGTCAGCCTTCTTTGCCATCTCAGTGTTTTCTGGACCATATCCATCCAGTATCTAGTACTGCACCACATGAACCTTTGTACAGTGATCAGTAGTAGGAGCAGAATGACATCATCATACACTTCCTCCATGTCTCCAACACAGTTTGGCAGATGACTGGGAGCTGCCATCACCAAATGTGTGATGGCAGTGTACAGTACCCGCAACATGCAACAAGGCAGTACCTAGAGCATCTCCTGTGATGCACAGGACTCTGGGGTACTATCCCTGAAATAACAGCACTACTATTACATAGTGAAAAGGGGTAGTGTGGACATTGGTATATACTTGTTCACAGTCTGTTCCCATGCCTAACTCAGCATATGTGGACATTCATTGTGGGTACAGGATATATGTGCTAGCAGTACATGAACATGTACCCAGGGAAGCAACAAATTCTAGATAGATAGATAGATAGATAGATAGATAGATCTAGAAGAACCTCCTAGATCAATATTTCAAGTCAGCAATGGGTAGAATGAGGGAGGGAGCTGCAGGTTTCTTTCCCCAAACATTGAATTAGTATTATTGGAGAACGTGTTTGAAGAGGGAGGAGGTTCAGTGTCTCTTTGGAGCTTATATTAAAATGACAGAAAAGATAATGAGGGAAAGGTGAAGGATTTTACAAAAAGCTGTAAAAATGAAGGATGTGTTGAACAATTTCAAAGTGAATTATAATTTATTACTGAAGATCAAGAAATTATTAAAAATAAGTTCTAAAACCTGCTTCTGGGTCTTTAATTAAAGAGAATATACAAGAGAGAGATTCAAAAGTGTGGTTTCTATTCAAGGCCCCAGAGTTTTTGGAGAAAATTTTGGATGAACAATCTGATCCACAAATTGGAGTGGAATTTTTTTTTTTTTAATATCACATGTATTTATAAATAATCAGGATTACTCTCAGGATGGAGATGAAAGAAAGCAGCCTTCTGATCTATCTCATTGTCTGTCACTCCTTCATTTTTCTTTACACTGTATTTGATAAAGAATGGGTTCTGCAGGCTGCAAAAGCAAAGAAAAGCCTGGTTCATTTAAGTGATATACACATGTTATCCCAAAGATGCAAGGACAACTTTGTATATCGAGCATCCATATTTTACTTTCCAATGTTCCAGGCTATTTTCAAGGGTAATTTTTTATCTTTCATTGACTTTGATGCCAAAAGATTTTTAGAGGTTAAGATCTGAGCACTCAAAGACCAAAAGGAAGTGGAAGGAGGATAAGAGATTTTTTAATTTTTTGAATAAAGATGTCATAAACAGATAGTTAAGGGTTAATGCCTCTTTTACCTGTAAAGGGTTAAGAAGTTCACCTAACCTAGCTGACACCTGACAAGAGGAACCAATGTGGGTACATGATGTTTCAAAAGGAAGCAGGGAAGTTCCCTTTGGTCAATTTCAGTTTTGGCCGGAGTGGAAAAGATCAAGGAACCAGCGTCTTATCAGAGTAGTAAGTTTTAGAAAAAAATAAATAGGTTTATGTTTATTCTCTTTTGTGACTTTGTCTTTGTGCAATTAGAAGAATATTCAAATTGGGAATTCTTTTGTGTACTAAGTTTTTGCCCAGGGAACATCCTCTGTGTTTTGAATCTCTTGTCTGTGAGAGAAGCTAGTATGCTAATCTCTCCCAGAGGTTTTTTTCTTTTACCTTTCTTTTCTTTAATTAAAAGTCTTTTTTAAAGAACCTGATTGATTTTTCCTTGTGTTTAGATCCAAGGAGATTGGATCTGGACTCACCAGGAATTGGTGGGGGAAAGGAGGGAGGGATGGTTACATTCTCCTTGTGTTTAGATCCAAGGGGATTGGATCTGAACTCACCAGAAATTGGTGGGGGAAAGAAGGGAGAGATGGTTAAATTCTCCTTGTGTTAAGATCCAAGGGGTTGGATCGGTGTTCACCAGGAAATTGGTGAAGAAGTCTCTCAAGACTACCCAGGGAAGGGGGTTAGTAGTTGGGAGTGGTGGCAGGAAAACCAGGTCTAAGCTGGTAATTCAGTTTAGAGGTTCACAGGAAGGTCCTCATATCTATACTCTAAAGTCCAGAGTGGGGGTGAAACCTATGACAAAAGATATCTCAAAAATTCTTATTTATCAGATTTTTAACAAAGCTTTTTCTCTTTAATGTTATTATGTGATCACTTTTTCATATGGATTGTGAAAAAGCTTGTGTTGTGGGATCTATTGTTGCTTAATTTATATGATATATAAAATATATATTCCTTAGTCTCCCACTTATTTATTGTGGTTTGTAACTGATAATTCATTGTACTTGTTTCTCAGTTTACAGCAGATTCTGATAAACTTACTCATGTGGGAAAACCTCCTTTCTACACAAATAAAATAAATGGGGCTATTTGTAAAGTAAGATATCTTTCAACATGCATGGGGGTATCAGCATCTGGCTTTCAATTAAGTGCTATTGATAAACTGTTTCTTGTATTACATATTCAAATAAATAACAAAAAGGAAAAGTATTTATTTTACTTTTGAGGCAATGGGTGAGGATCTTATTTTTTTCTGAATTAGTTCATCCCACCATGTGTACAATTTAGAGTTATCTAACAGTCCAAAAGAACTGCCTTGAAACCCTTCTGTTTTTCACTCTCTTTAACTTTTCTTTTATAAAGGTCATGTCCCAGATCGTAAGCTGTGACAGAGTTAAGACTGGTTTGTGGCACACAGGTGGTGCACGCCTATGGGAGGCCAGTATCTAGTGCCAAAAGTCATGGTCTCTGTCTTTTTCTGTCACATTGTGTGCAAACACATTTAAGTGGGATTTTTGCCAATAACAGGTGTTTTCAATAATAATTTTGAGTTTAAAAGTGTGATGACAACCCCCTCCCCCGGAATTCCTGATATTTGAAATGAATATACACATGGTCATTAATAATGAATGCCAGGAGAGAAATTACTGATCAAAGACTACATGAGAGTACAGGGGAAGTCAGAGGTTGTGGGAGGTGAATGTTTGGAGTGATCGAGGTTAAGATAGATCATTAGGGCTTTGTGCCAACCAGTTACTGCTAATGACTCTAATTAAATGAACACATAGAATAGCTTGTCTGGAGCATCACACTTTCACAATTTGTTTTTAATACTGGAAAATCACATACCTCCATATTTAAAAATACAGGGATACCCTGCAGCCTATCATTTCATTGCTTCTAAACTAAATTTTGTTGAATATGTTAAATGTTCAACATCTCATTGAGCAGACATTGACCATTAAATTTTATTTAGGCACTAAGGCCTAATCCTGCATAATGCTCCCACTTACTAGAAGATTTGCCCGAGTAAGGTCTACAAGATCAGATTATAAAGTAAGTGGTGAGCTGTCCTTGGCAAATTTGACTAGGAAGGACCTTATTTTCAGGTAACGATTGTACATAAACTTGCACAAGTACATCTCTACTTAGAACACAAGTCAGGTTGTATACATGCACAAGGCAAGATAGATGCTTACATAGCCATAGGTACATAGAAGCTCACTACATGCAATAATGCAGATACAATGCAGGTATGCTATTGTGTGCTCAATTTGTTTCTAAAAAATAAGCTTCAAAACACTGCCATTTTTTTTGATAGCTATATGTAAAAACCGAACCAAAGAAGCAAACAATAAAGTAAGTCCCCAAAATATCATTGTTTCATACCACTATATGTCCAAAAGACCCAAACAAAATTTTATCAAACTTTCCAAATCTTTCTTCTGAGATTATGTGTGTGAAATTTCAGTACACAGTGTAAATTTTTTTTCCTGTAATACATGAATGCACCTAGAAATAGGGACATAATTAAAGTAGCTTCTAAAAAGAAACTGTAGCACTAATAGTTTGACATTGTCATAACCAGAGTCAATACTGTTACATGTTCTAACAATTCATTAGAAGGTAGCTAGCATACTGTTAATATAGAAATGAAAACTCTTTCCTATTTTTTTTAAATTTCCTTTTTCAGAATATTAATAAGGGCACCGTATATAACATACAGTATTATTTTGTAGCTGTTTTCAGATTTATTTTTCTATGAATTTCTTTTTATATATATAACATGGATTACGGGCAAGATTTTTGTCTGACTTGTTCATCCCCAGATATTTATTATTCTGGAGGTGCAAATGACCTTTTGTGCATAATTACCACAAATGTCCATGCACAAAGAAATTCACTTTCTGCTTAAGTGAAGTGCATATAATTTTAAAAATATGAGTCTTCTTTTACCCCTTTGAATGATAATCTAGGGATGGAATTGGGAAAGGACAATGGCATCACTAATTACTAGATTAATACAAGATTTTTTTTTAAAGTTCAGGGACCATTTGTAAGAGGAGCTCTATCTAACTCCTAAGGTATATTAAAAAGGGTTCGAAATCCAAGGGTCATTATTTAGACTGTTTTTTTTAAATCTAATTACCTAAACACACGAAAAGCCATTTGTAAAGTACTATAATTAAATTGCTGATGTGATAACAGAGAATTGTGTTAGGGAAGGGAGGCAAGTGAACACAGAGCAAGCACTGAGTGAAACTGAAAAGGGTTTGGATTTACTCTGTAAATGGGCTGACAAAGAGAATGAAATTTAATGTTGACAAATATAAAGTAATGCACACAGGGTTCAAAATTCATAAAGTCAAGCACAGAATGAATGCAACTGAACTACAGCAAGAGAACTTTGAAAGTGACCTTGGAGCTATTGGAGACTTCTCCCTCAGCATGTCTAGACACTGCAAAGAAGCATGTAAAAATGCCAAGAGAAAGGTAGAATATTCACAGCTAGTGATGGAATACGGGGTCTGTTTTTCTATCACATTCACAAAATGTGACTCAGTATATTTTATATAAGGGTAGTAGTTTACATATGTCTACCTATTGTAGAAGTAACATTCAAACACATCAAAAATGGGTGTTCTTAAAAACTTTACAGTTACAACATAAAGATGAGATGGATGTGAATTTTGTAAAAGGTACTGGGATAGTACAATTCTTAAAACAATCTGGGAATAAATGATCATCCCCTTCTCCAGCCATACCAGTATCTCTTCCAAGGACATTTTCTTTTTCTGTCTTTCTCATCCTGGCCAGTGTAAAAGAAAAGAAAGCAGCAAAGAGTACTGTAGCACCTTATAGACTAACAGACGTTTTGGAGTATGAGCTTTCGTGGGTGAATACCCACTTCGTCAGATGCATGTAGTGGAAGTTTCCAGGGGCAAGTATATATATGCAAGCAAGCTAGAGATAATGAAGTTAGTTCAATCAGGGAGGATGAGGCCCTAATTGATCTAACCTCATTATCTGTAGCTTGCTTGCATATATATACCTGCCCCTGTAAATTTCCATTACATGCATCTGATGAAGTGGGTATTCACCCACGAAAGCTCATGCTCCAAAACGTCTGTTAGTGTATAAGGTGCCAGAGGATTCTTTGCTGCTTTTACAGATCCAGACTAACACGGCTACTCCTCTGATACTTGCACACATAAGATTATCTCAATATGAGCAGCCATAGCATTGAATACCTGGCTTCTGAAAGTTTAAGTAAAACCCAATAAATGATTCCGTAATGGAAATTGTTTGTTTTACAGTGGAGGGTTTTTAATTTGTCTAAACTCCTACCTGCCACATGGGGCCACAACCGTGGTACCCCTAACCCACCCAGCAATATCGTCAATCTATCCAACTACACACTCAGCCCAGAAGAAAAGTCTGTCCTATCTCTCGGGGACTCTCTTTCTGCCCTGCCACCCCACCAACATGATACAGTTCTGCGGCGATCTGGAAGCCTACTTTCGCCGTCTCCGACTCAAAGAATACTTTCAGGACAACACTGAACAGCGCACTGATACACAGGTACCCTCCCACCACCACAGCACAAGAAGAAGAACTCCACATGGACTCCTCCTGAGGGTCGAAATGACAGTCTGGACCTATACATTGAATGCTTCCGCCGACATGCACAGGCAGAAATTGTGGAAAAAACAACATCGCTTGCCTCATAACCTAAGTCGTGCAGAACGCAATGCCATCCACAGCCTCAGAAACCACCCTGACATTATCATCAAAGAGGCTGATAAAGGAGGTGCTGTTGTCATCATGAACAGGTCTGACTACCAAAAGGAGGCCGCCAGACAACTCTCCAATACCAAATTCTACAGGCCACTTCCCTCAGATCCCACTGAGGAATACACTAAGAAACTGCACATCTACTCAGGACACTCCCTACACTAACACCGGAACAAATCAACATACCCTTAGAGCCCCCGACCAGGGTTATTCTATCTACTACCCAAGATCCACAAACCCGGAAATCCTGGACGCCCATCATCTCGGGCATTGGCACTCTCACTGAAGGACTGTCTGGATATGTGGACTCTCTACTCAGACCCTATGCCACCAGCACTCCCAGCTATCTCCGTGACACCACTGATTTCCTGAGGAAACTACAATGCATTGGTGACCTTCCAGAAAACACATCCTAGCCACCATGGATGTAGAGGCTCTCTTACACAACATCCCACACACAGATGGAATACAAGCTGTCAGGAACAGTATCCCTGATGATGCCACAGCACAACTGGCTGCTGAGCTCTGTGCCTTTATCCTCACACACAACTATTTCAAATTTGATGACAATATATATCTCCAGATCAGTGGCACCGCTATGGGCACCCGCATGGCCCCACAATATGCCAATATTTTTATGGCCGACCTGGAACAACGCTTCCTCAGCTCTCGTCCACTCACGCCCTTTCTCTACCTACGACACCATCACAGGACCTAACCAGATCAGCCACACCATCACCGGTTCATTCACCTGCACGTCCACCAATGTAATATACACCATCATATGCCAGCAATGCCCCTCTGCTATGTACATCGGCCAAACTGGACAGTCTCTACGGAAAAGGATAAATGGACACAAAACAGATATGGAATGGCAATATACAAAAACATGTAGGAGAGCACTTCAACCTCCCTGGCCGCACTATAGCAGATCTTAAGGTGGCCATCCTGCAGCAAAAAAACTTCAGGACCAGACTTCAAAGAGAAACTGCTGAGCTTCAGTTCATCTGCAAATTTGACACCATCAGCTCAGGATTAAGCAAAGACTGTGAATGGCTTGCCACCTACAGAATCAGTTTTTCCTCCCTTAGTTTTCACACTCAACTGCTAGAATAGGGCCTCATCCTCCCTGATTGAACTAACCTCATTATCTGTAGCTTGCTTGCATATATATACCTGCCCCTGGAAATTTCCACTTTATGCATCTGACGAAGTGGGTATTCACCCATGAAGCCTCATGCTCCAAAACGTCTGTTAGTCTATAAGGTGCCACAGGATTCTATGCTGCTTTTACAGATCCAGACTAACACAGCTACCCCTCTGATAAAGAAAAGAAAGTTATAAATGCTAAAACTGATTACCAAAATTTTATTGACAATGAGATCATCAAATTTGAGTGGGTGACTGAAAGGCCGGGAGCCAGAGGACTGCCAAGGATACAAGAGTTGACCAGAGCAGGCAGGGGAAGGTCTAGCTTTTTTGCTGCCCCAAGCATGGCAGTCAGGCAGCTGCCAATCCCGCAGATTCGGCCGCTTGCCTGCGGGAAGTCTGCCAGTCTCGCGGCTTCGGCGTACCCACTGCCAAATTGTGACCGAATCCGCAGGACCAGCGGACATCCCACAGGCAAGCCGCCAAAGGCTACCTGACTGCCACCCTCACAGGACAGGCAGGGAGCCCCCTGCGGCTTGCCACCCCAGGCATGCGCTTACAGCACTGGTGCCTGGAGCCGCCGCTGAGAGCAGGGAAAATGAGGCCGTGACAAAGTCACAGCCACACGCACAATTCATTATTGTCCATGAGTTGCTCATGTACTATGGCAATAAGCACTTCAGAAAATCAAATAAACAGACAAACTACAGGACTGTATATTTATGTCAATTTCATAGATTTTTGAGGCTGCCAGAAGGAATGATTATCTGAACTCCGTTGGCCCTATAAAACAGGCCAGAGGACATCCCTGAATTAATTCCTGTATGAACTAGAGCAGGGGTCAGCAACCTTTCAGAAGTCATGTGTGGAATCTTCATTTATTCACTCTAATTTAAGGTTTTGTGTGCCAGTAATACATTTTCATGGTTTTAGCAGGTCTCTTTCTACAAGACTATAATATATAACTAAACTATTGTTGTATGTAAAGTAAATAAGGTTTTTAAAATGTTTAAGAAGCTTCATTTAAAATTAAATTAAAATGCAGAGCCTCCCGGACCAGTGGTCAGGACCCGAGCACTGTGAGTGCCACTGAAAATCAGCTCACGTGCCACCTTTGACACGCATGCCATAGGGTGCCTACCCCTGAACTAGAGTATATTGTTTAGAAAAAAAATGCAATCCTGATTTTAAAATTTCCGTCCACAAAAATATTAAAAATAAAATTTAAATCCACCACAACCTTTGCTAAACTGTTCCAATGGTTAATTACTCTGACTGTGAAAACAATTCTGCCATTTTTCTTGTTTCCCAGGGAAGCCACAATAGTAACACATTGTAATACACGTATGGTTAACTCATCCGGTGACCTACAAACTGCTAAACTTGGAGAGATTTCACTATTTACAAAGTTAGGCTATTCAGGCTCTCAGAACTAAACTCAGTACCTAAAATCCATAGGAAATGGATCACTACATGCAGGTAAATAAATGAAAGACAAATGGGATGGATTTAAGTGGCAGGCCACAACTTTCTTTATTCTACACTGGGAATGTCATTATAGCCCCATCTCCCTCTGTCTCCTAACAGGCATTTAATTGGGTCCAGTGCCATATTCAGGACTCTCACAATGCAATCAATAATTCAAAGTAGACTTGCCTAGGCCCACCCCTACGACTCACTCCCTTCTGAATCCTCTTCACCTTCTGGGTGGGGGTAAAAGTTCCCAAAGGAGGACCTCAGGCCACAAAGACTTCAGGTCTCCTTTTTCCCATAAGCAAAAAGATGACAAGAATACTCCTGGGTCTCATTTACTTTTGAGAACTATACCATTTTCTCCTTAACCTCTCTGGCCACTAGGAGCACCTGCAGTTAATATCTTCGCACTCTCACCACTACTGCCTGTTAGCGATTTCCTGTCAGACCCATTCCTTAAGATCGCAGAGCCCTATGTCAGTCCTCTGCACTGGCAGATGTACTCCATCCTCCCTGAAAAGCTTGTGCTCAATATATTGTATGTCCTTGCATGCCATCACTGAACTACCTACCCCCAGAATTATCCTGCCCATTTCACAGTTCACATATTTTTCTACCCTGTTTATATGGGCTGGGCCAACAAGTCCTCAATAAACTTGTCTTGAGAACATCTAACAAGAGGCTTAAGCTCTGAAAAGCCTGGGCCAAAATAAGTAGTCAAGTGGTGTCTTGACTTACAAAAGCCAGTCTCTTAGCCCACACCTCCAACAAAAGGAAGGCTGCAGCAAATCCCCAGAAGGCAGCAAATCCCCAGCCCGGCCATGCATACTCTTATTTCATCCTTCCCCCTACTCAACTTAACTTACCATGTGCATTACCATCAATCCTTTTATTGATTTCAGCAACAATGCATAAAAATTGCAAAAGCAGCAACAAGGTTTCCGTAGACATAATACCATTCTCACAGCTCCAACCAAAAAAAAAAAGACCAGATGAATGTCAAAACTTCCACTGACTTCAGCGGGGCCAGAAGTCCTCCCTCTATATTTATATAGATATTCTCCCTCAGTATTTATATGATTTTGCCAAACTATATCTAACCATTAGCACTCAGCTGTTGCATAATTCTTGACTCTGAGCCATCTCTACCCATCACATGATGATTTATTTGAGCATGTTTTGGCTATTGTCAATTGCTAACAATCCATTAGTAGTTGTCATTTGTTTTTCTATTTACCCATCAGTGAGTGTATCTGCAATGACCATTAATGATTTCATTTGGTTACCATCTCAAATATTTTATTCTAATGATATAATTGGCTCATCCCTTTACCAATCTGGCCATCATATTATAAGACTTTAGGAATGTTGGTTGAGTTATAATAAATGGGCAAAAGTTCTAAAATCATTATGAGAGATAATGCTATGTTTCAACAAAAGATGGAAATTCTGGAAAATAATCTTAACAGTTGAAATCTTTTAAGTAGTCAGTTTTTGTGAAGGTTTGGTGTGAGATGATGTTTGCAATCTTTTACCTCCCATGAAAGAATCTTTTCTTCAGAAAAAAATTAATCCACGTTTGCAGATAGCTAAAGCGTTCAGTGTTCCATTTAAAAACGTCGCTTCGAAGTACCAGAGGAGTCATCACCTAAATCGGCTTTATGTCATATTCTTATCATAACTTTCACCTCATTTCACTATAAAGGCTGTTTTATGTCTAAGGTTTGGAAATGTCATGGCACTGCTGCATAACTTTCTAGAGAAAAAATACACATCTTCCCTAATGTAGACCAAGTAATACAATTTTAGATTAAAAAAAATCAATGAAATTGAAATCTTGGATTGTTTCATGGTGAATTAATGTTAATATTTCATTCCCTGCTAAGCTTCATTTTATTACAGATTGGAAAAAATGTATTTAATGAGCATGAGACACAGCTATTTTCCTTAGAAGAATTTAAAACATGTACTCTTAGAAAAGGTGACTGCGTGTGATACACACTCTGTGAAGAAAAATGACAGCTCACAATTTTGTGAGCATCTTATTTATGATTTAGCTCTGTTTAGTCCATTTAGGACAATATTGGAGTTAGCAAGATTTTATTCTGAATTTTGTATAGATTTCTATTTTATTATGCAATACAGTAATTTATGGTCTCAGTCTTTAAACATATACATATATATCAATATATGTGTGTATGTGTTGTATAAACAAAATGTTAAACCTCAAATCTAGATAAAATGATGAAAAAAATAACTAAATAACAAATTACTTTAAGAAATATTAACGAGGGGATTTAAATTCATAATTCTATCTCCTACTTATTTATTTTTTATAATCTGACAGAGGGTCAATGTTCTCAAATTGTATTTATGAATACTTTCTTTCATCTTTCATCCCAACTGTAGATCCTTTGCTACAAACTAAGCTTGTATTTCCCCGTCTGTCATTACACAAAGTTTGTTTCAGGGATATTTAAAACCTTATGCAAAAGATCTCCTGATTCATTTGTGGAAGACATGGGGCAGTCAGTGCATATATGGAGCCTTTTCCGTTGATCAAATGTCCTCAACCCAGCTAAATAGTAATATGTATATGAAGCTTATAAAAAGGAACTATTAATGAGTATTGCAAGCATAAAACGAAACAAAATTAGATTTATCTCTAGGAATCTTTCAATCTAATGGACTGTTTAGGTGTCATTTTACTATAGTTTGCATACTTTGGTAACGGCAACTTGCCAGTTGCATGTACAACATCAACCACTTTTCTTAATTTAGCCCATGAAAAACCTGCTAATGAAATACAGCAATAGCAGTAGTTGTAATGTATTTAAATGCTATTAGAAAAACACAAATCAGATTAAACTGTACTCAGGAGCAGCCCTAGCCATTTCGCCAGCCAATGTGAAAAACCTTTTCGGCACTCCCTCCACCACTCCACAATCAGCCAAGCTAAATAAACACAAAAAAAAGAAAACAAAAACCAGCACAAAGAAAGAAAGAAAGAAAGAAAGAAAAGCTTGCTAATTAGTGGAGTAAAAATGGACCACCAATGAGAGCAGAGCAGAAAAACAAAACAAAACAAAACAAACACAAAAATCCACACAGCACAACAATACAGAACTCCTTGGAAGTTGGTGCCCAGGGTAACCTCCCTGCTTTCCTGCTTCTATAACCAGCCCTGACTGTTCTCTAATCAGCACTATTTAGTTAAAAAAAAACAACACTGAAAACGTTAAAGTGTATATTAAAGCATCAGAATACCCTTAAAATGCATATACTGTGATATTGTAACAAGGCCTTCATTCTGGGAATGCCTGTGAAAATCCCAGTTCCCCTGTTAAGGAACTTTTCCCTTTAAGGAGAAGAATTTTGGGGAATATAGTGGTTCCACAGGAAGCCCTAATGGGAAATGTAGTCCTGGATCACATGTAGACTGAGAAGGAACCATATGTATATATAAAGAGTTGGCTGTATCCCAAAAAGGTGAAAATCCTTCCAAGAGCAGAAATTGCTGGTGATTCTCTCCAAAAAGGGAACCCTGGAAGATGATATTGTGGCTAGAATTGGAGAAGGAAGACCCCTGGAGGCCCAGTGACAGTATTACTTGTTGTTTAAGGTTCACGCCGGGGATTTTAAGAAGGGAAGATGGGAGGAGGGGGGGAAGTCCTGCTTCAGACCTTACATAATAGGGTAAGTGCAAGCTGAGCCTGGGGAGGGGTTGCAGGAACTGTATTTTGTAGGTTAGATTTTTACTTTTCTGTGGAAAGGAGAAAACTTGTGGAGGTGTGGCCAGAAAGCTGTACCTAATAAATCTCCTTACCAGTCTACTAACTTGGGTAGAGGCACCCAAGGAGCAAGGTAGTTGGGAAACTGAGACGGTAGAACACCCCAGAGGTTAAATGGCTCCCTAGTATAGATACAATGCTCTCACTCAGGAGAGATAAAATGGCGAGAATTTGTCCATCCACACAGGAAAAAAACCTAATGGCTTCCATGAGGGAATCCCTCCACCTCAAAAGACATATTCCAATGTGGGTTGTGATGGGCACAGCCCCCATAAGTGATGAATTGGGCTATATAGCAAAAATCTCTATCCAGAGCCCATGGCACAAATGAGAGGCAGAAACATTAGTAATGTCTTGGAGAGCAGGACAACAGAAGGTACTGAGAACATGCTTTATCTGTGTGAAACAAGAGTAGTGGAGAAACACCTCTGCATGAAAGTCTGGGCTCATTATTATATGGAAAGCATAGAAATCCTACAAATGAAACACTTAACATTTCTCAGACTGAAAAGCAGAATTTTCCCACAGCAGTTGTACTGCATAAATTAGAAAATAGAGTACTCCACTCCAGGAGCCTGAATTGTGTCTAGGTTACTCCATTTTTATGCTGGTAGTACTCCATTGAAATGAATGGAGTTACAGCTGTACAAAACAAAAGTGACACAGCACTGAATTAGTCTCCTGACTGTTATTCAATATCTATGTTAGAGTCTCACTTTCATTTTCGTCTTACAAAAAGTATGAGGCAGACTTTAATTAGACGATTTTGTCATCTTTTAATATGGAAAGCAAAAGAAGAGAAATGTTAGTGGTTTCTAGTTGTGAGATACTTTTATTAAGGAAAATGTAAGTACTAAGTATTGTGGAGTATAAATACTAGAGCAGGGTGGAAAACATAATCTGTGTCCCGGGGATATTCTGAGTTTGAGATTTTGTTTTGTTCTGAATTGGAATGAAACACTGACCTCTAGAATTTCCTGAAAAAGCAAATATTCCAATTTGGGAAATATACCATTGTCACCCTCACCACCTGTCCCAAGTCTCTATGTCCCCAGTTTGTTCCTTTCACCCTGAGAAAGCCCTGGGCTGGTGGCAGGAAGGAGGTGGGAATGGGGGAAAGTTCCCTAGCAGATGATAGGAGGAGTCATTGGGGAGAGAACCCCTGGGCTGGTGACAGGAAGGAAGGCACTAACTACAATGGGAAGTAATATAACAACCACCACCACTTTCTCTATTGAAACATTTTGTCAAAATCGAAATGTTCCTGTGAAACATCATGATTTTGACAAACCAGCATATTTTTACAACAAAACTGTTCCAGTGGAAATCTTTCAACCAGCTGTAACTACTTCTATACAAGCTGAACTTTGCTAGCTGAACTTGAACAATGTGTAGTGATTTTAAAAAAGGTATATCTAAGATTAATATTTTATAACAGCCTAGTTGGGATACACACCCTTAGCAACAGAATTAGACTCCTCCAAATTCAGTATCAATGTATTCCATAAACCATAAAAGGATCAATGGAAAACTCCACTGAGTGTCTATCTAGCTGTCTGCCAATCTCTGCAAAAGAGAAAGATTACTCTGGGGCACTATATTATATCCTTTACTCTGTTTAGGAATTGTAACTGCTGTACTATATCATCATGCAGTGGGTTAGACATTTGCCAGGACCAACTTCTTTCTTTTGTAAAAGGCTTCAGATGCCAATGACATATTTGACGAAAAAGAACAATCATAAGTGTGTTTAAAAGTGAATACAGGCCTCAAAACAGTAGCATTGCCTACCCTTGGCCTCTTGCATAGCTGTGTGATACTAGAGTAGCTCATGCTAACCATGGATTACATTGCTCCAGTCCCCGCTTGCTAACCATGTCTTGCTGACTTCCTCTTTTTCTTTGAAAGGACCCTTAATTTGAAAGTCTTACTAGAGTGGCTCCATGGATCTGAACAGCAGCACAGTAATGACAAAAATCAAAAGTTTTGCTTTATTTCTAATCAGATTATAGACAGAAAGCCTCATAATCTCAGTTTTTTTGTGTGGGAGATGATAACTGCCTTGATCACAGCACTACAGTCAGGGCACTGTAGCCAGCTGTGTTTAGTCCTGCACAATAAAACCAGGTTCATTGGCAACCCCACTGAAGGAAATGAAAACCATTTTACAGTCTGTGTATTATGGGGATGGTTGGTTTAGAAATGCACAAATGGAAATGTAAGCCTTGTGACACTCTGTATCTCAAAATAGCACTCTGGGACCCCCATAGTCACCACTGTGATATGATTATATGTTTTGTACAAAGTATCCTTTGCGAGGTTGTCATAAATGGATAGGTAAGGTAAGGGTTAAGTTTCTTTTACCTGGAAAGGGTAACCGAACACCTGACCAGAGGACCAATCAGAGAACTGGATTGTTTAAAGTCAGGGGCGGGAATTTGTATACTCGGGGTCTTTGTTGTTTTCTTAGCTATGAGGAAACAAGTCTTCTTCTAATTCTCTCCTAATACTTCTTCTAAACATCTGTAAGTACCCAGGAACCGCAAAGTAATTCAGCTATGATGGTCTTTGGGGTGTATTTACATGTATGTTAATTTGTTGTGCTGGTTTAATTGGGCTATCTTTTAAATCAGACTGTTTCTTTATATTTTCTTATAAGCAAGAGCCTGTATTGAGTTTCTTAATGCAAGATGATTGTTTTATATTTTCTTTCTTTTTTTCTATAAAGTTTTCTTGTTAAACCTTGTGAAAGTTCTTTTCCTAGGGAGGCAAAGGGAAAAGCCAGGCTGTGGGCTATTTTCCTATTTGGGTCCAGGGAAAGAGCAGACTACGGGGAAAGAGACGAAGAATTCTCTCTGTTCTCTGGTGGTTACAGTTTTTCCTCGTTCCTGGAGCAAGGGGGGTGGCAGAGCCCAGCTGTGGGTATTTTGCATCTCCATTGTCCTGAGGGAAGCAGAAAAGCTGGTTTCTTCCTTCACCCAGGTTAGCCGCGAGGCAAGCCTGAGAAGGAGGGGGAAGGGGTTATTGTCCCTGCTTTTAGCATCCAAGGGATTGGGAATCTGGGTGTCCCACCAAGGGAGGGTTGGGGCACCAGAGAGAGGAAAGAGGGGGGTCAGGCTCTCTAATTAAATTCCTGACCTGGTGGCAGCGAGAATATCCAAGCTGGTAGTGAGCTTGGGGGAGTTTCAGGTAAGCCCCCAGACTTTTGGACGCAAAAGTCCAGGTTTGGGACAGGACCAGATTGTGGACACTAAAGTTCAGGTCTGGGACTGGGAGGCTAGATTACCACAGAGGTATTATTTAATAAATTTTGATTTGTTGAACATTAATAGCCTTTTGGATTGTATGTAATATCATTGTATGTGAAATTACAAAGTATTGGTATATGCATTACTGAAATATGTTGTGAGGTTGGTAGACTCCCACAGCTGACCTTTCAGAAGAAACAAAGGAAAAACTATCACTGTCCGGACAGGTGATGAAGGTCCATCAAGAAAAATCTACTCTCAGAGAGACTTCTCAGAGAGAGCATGCATGTTCTGTGGACTGCCTAACTCCCATGTCACAGCTGCTCGCCAGGGTAAGCACCCTGGCAAGCTGAGCCAATTTGTTTACCTGCCGTGTCGGCAGGTTCGGCCAATTGCGGCTCCCACTGGCCGCAGTTTGCCATCCCAGGCCAATGGGGGTGGCGGGAAGTGACATGGGAGAGGGATATGCTGGCTGCGGCTTCCCACCACCCCCATTGGCCTAGGACAGCGAATGGGAGTTGCAATTGGCCGAACCTTTATGCTTCAGCCACTCGACCCAAGGTTTAAGAATCTGAAATACCTTCCAAAATCTGAGAGGGATGAGTTGTGGAGCATGCTTTCAGAAGTCTCAAAAGAGCAACACTCCAGTGTGGAAACTACAGATTCCGAACCACCAAAAAAGAAAATCAGCCTTCTGCTGGTGGCATCTAACTCAGATGATGGAAGTGAACATTCATCAGTCTGCCCTGCTTTGGATCGTTATCGAGCAGAACCCCTCATTAGCATGGATGCATGGCCTTTGGAATGATGGTTGAAGCCTGAAGGGACATATGAATCTTTATCACATCTGGCATGTAAATATCTTATCACTCTGGCTACAACAGTGAACACCTATTCTCACTTTCAGGTAACACTGTAAACAAGAAGGGGGAAGCTTTATCTTCCGCAAATGTAAACAGACTTGTTTGTCTGAGTGACTGACTGAAGAAGAAGTAGGACTGAATGGACATGTAGGCTCTAAAGTTTTACATTGTTTTGTTTTTGAATGCAGTTATTTTTTGTATATAATTCTACATTTGTAAGTTCAATTTTCATAATAAAGAGATTGCATTTCAGTACTTGTATGAAGTGAATTGAAAAATACTACTTTTGTTTTTATAGCAACAAATATTTGTAACAAAAAATAAATATAAAGTGAGCATTATATGCTTTGTGTTCTGTGTTGTAATTGAAATCAAAATATTTGAAAATGTAGAAAACATCCAAAATATATAAATAAATGGTATTCTATTATTATTGAACAGTGTGATTAATCGCACAATTAATCACAATTAATTTTTAATCATGTGATTAATCATATTTTTTTAATCGCTTGACAGCCCTACTTAAAAATCTCTCTTTCTGTAGTTAATAAATCTGTTTTATATTTTACGTATAAAACAGTGGGGTTTTGGTTGAAGTGTTTGGGGAATCTCAGCTCAAGTTAACAAGTGCTGTTGCACATCCACTACTCTGTGTTGGAATGGAGGACCAATTAATCACCTTGCAGTGTGCAAGGGAGTCTTGAGCAATGTAAGACAGTATATTTCTTGGATGCAAGGCTGTGGTATTGGGTAATTTGCTGTTGTCTCTCTGTATGAATCATGAATGGCTTAGAGAGCATTCATGCAATTTCACTGGATGTGAGTCTCCACATGCTGATGGGTGAGTGATCAGAGCATATGAAGGGGTTGGCTGCTTGTCACTGGCATAGTATTGTGAGACACTACCCAGGCTGGAGAGTTAAGGGGGCATAGCAGTTCTACAGATTCAGGTTATATCCTGGGGACTCCGTCACAACTCCCACTTGGAGTTGCCAGATCCTGGAATGCTGAGACACAAATCAGACATCAAGAATTATAACATTCAAAAACCAGTTGGAGAACATTTCAACCTCCCTGTTCACTCAATTACAGACTTAAAAGTCACAATTGTTCAACAAAAAAACTTCAAAAACATACTCCAATGAGAAACTACAGAACTGGAATTAATTTTCAAACTGGACACCATTAAATTAGGCTTGCATAAAGACCGGGAGTAGATGGGTCATTACATAAATTAAAAACTATTTCCCCACGCTCATTTTTCCCTTGTTACTCACACCTTCGACTGTTTGAAATGGGCCATCCTGATTATCACTGCAAAAGTTTTTTTTTTCTCTCTTGCTGATAATAACCCATTGATTAGTCTCATTAGAGTTGGTACGGCAACATCCATTTTTTTCATGTTCTCTGTGTATATATTTCTTCCTAATGTATTTTCCACTGCATGCATCCGATGAAGTGGTTTTTAGCCCATGAAAGCTTATGCCCAAATAAATTTGTTAGTCTTGAAGGTGCCACAAGTACTCCTCATTCTTTTTGCTGATACAGACTAACACCGCTACCACTCTGAAACCTGAGCCTCTAGTGTGTCTATTCCTATGAACTATTACAATAATGGCTACTAGAGCCCTCTCACACCATTTCCCATTATGCTTGGAGTCAGCACTGGAGACAGAACGGACTAGAAGAACTCTTGAATTGTTATGGTATCTGGTGCTTGGGTCAGGCAGTTCCAGTCCTGTAGAGTCCAGGTTCCAAAGTGGCAGAGATTTGATGCAGTGCTAGCTACCAAAATCCAGCTGAGACCTCTCAGACTCCACACCCTGTCTGTTTAAATCGGCCAATATTCACAACACTACAGCACTTATCTCAGGACTCATCATTGGCATACCCTCTGCCTGGGAAGGTTCCAGGCAGCGAGGTGGGTGATGAGAAATGGTGTGGGGTGGGAAATTTTTTGATATTTAGTACTTATTAGTTAACTCTGTTCCTTTCCTTCCCCAGATCCTATTTTCCTGCTTCCAGTAAAGTCCCCTTTTGGTGTATTGTTATTTTTGGGTGTGTCGTTTCTTTGCTGGGAATTATATAGAGGTATTTTATTGTTTCTTGTGTCCTGGGTTTCATACTTCTTGCCAGCAGTTATTCACTTTCCCAAGATATGCATCCTTTGTGTCTCAGTCACAGTGAGGAGTCACCTTAGGTGGAAGCACCAGGCGTCACTAAAAGAAACCCAGAACCCAATCCATGAGAAGAAAGAGGCAAAGCAACTCCAAGTAGCTAGCACTGGAAAGCAGGTTTAAGCCACAACCTGGGGTGAGGGACTACAGAAATATAATATCTTTTAATTATCAGAGGAATGACACAGCTAGTGAAATAAAATATTTTAAAAAGTGATTTTGTTTCCACTAGGTCATAGAAACAATGCAAAATTCATTTCTACTGATCTTTGCAGTGCTTGAAATGTTTATCAGTCATGTAATTCGTTGAATACTGTATTCATGTTGTTCTCTCACGTAACTCAGTGTCAAACTAGAGTAATGCCACTGATAGGTTTAATTAACTGTAGAATTTGTCCTTAAGAAGATGTCCTCTTCAAGAATTTTCTTCCTTTTTGTATTTCTTTTACCTTTTTTTTCTTATTTTCTTACCTTAGCCTGCTATCTCCAGCTAGAATCACTGGTAGATAACAAACTTGTTTCACACTCCACACCTTGTATCTTTTAGACATACATCCTCTGCCATCCAACATCTATATGGCCCTGAGAAAAAAAGCTAAAAGGCCTCTGCTGACTTTCCTGAGTATGTGAGGTAGGTACAACCAATTGTGGAGTATAAGCAATACCATGTGACTTCAAACAAAGGACAAATCATAACTAGCCTTGCTTCTAGTAAGAAAAGGTGAAGTGAAAATATTTGTAATGTAAAAATATGTACCCAATTTTGATGAAGTTTTCACTGTATGTGAAAATTTTGCACCAATTTCTGCATTTTCATGGTAGATCATTGAAGATGTAAAGCGGGATCAGCAACCTCTGGCATGCAGCTCGCCAGGGTAAGCACCCTCGCGGTCTGGGCCAGTTTGTTTACCTGCCACGTCGGCAGGTTCTACCGATAGTGGTTCCCACTGGCCGCAGTTTGCTGTCCCAGGCCAATGGGGCAGCGGAAAGCCATGACCAACACATCCCTCACCCGTGCTGCCCCCATTGGCCTGGAAAGGTGAACTGCAGCCACTGGGAGCCACGATTGGCTGAACCTGCTGATGCAGCAGATAAACAAACTAGCCCAGCCCGCCAGAGTGCTTACTCTGGCGAGCTGTGTGCCAGATGTTGCCGACCCCTGACGTAGAGAGTCAAATCTTAAGTCTATTCAATATCTCAATGAATATTTTGCACAACTCTGATTATAAATTGGCAATATTCTGGTTTGCTTCCTAATTACTGTGCTTACCTATTTTGTTTATCTTTCTGGTTGCCTTGCACAAACTTACTGCAACCATGTATTTCAGAAAAATACTCAGGAAAAATAAGACTGCTGTGAGGGATCAGATGGTACAGAGCTCAAGCTATGGAGACTCTCACCTCTAGGTCATCACCAGACTGAGTCCAACTGAGAGTAGCAATGACTGAAAATTGTTACCATCTGACAGCTGTTTGGCAGCCTACTGTAGGGGAAATATAATTTGGTAGTATTAGCCAAATCCCTGTGGACAAGTGTCATAAACAGATGGTTAATGTCTCTTTTACCTGTAAAGGGTTAAGAAGCTCAGTGAACCTGGCTGACACCTGACCAGAGGACCAATGGGGGGACAAGATACTTTCAAATCTTGCTGGAGGGAAGTCTTTGTTTGTGTTGTTTGTTTATTCATTGTTCTCTCTTGGGACAAAGAGGGACCAGATGTACAACCAGGCTCTCCAAAACTTTCTGAATCAGTCTTTCATGTTTCAAAATTGTAAGTATAGCCAGGTAAGGCGGATTAGTCTTATGTTTGTTTTCTTTCAACTTGTGAATGTTTTTCCTTTTGCTGGAAGGATTTTTACCTGTTTGCTGTAACTTTGAGTCTAAGGCTGGGGGGGAGGTCCCTCTAGTCTATATGAATCTGAATACCTTGTAAAGCATTTTCCATCCTGATTTTACAGAGATAATTCTTACTTTTTCTTTCTTTAATTAAAAGCTTTCTTTTTTAAGAACCTCATTGATTTTTCCTTGTTTTAAAATCCAAGGGATTGAGTCTGAACTCACCAGGGATTAGTGGGGGGAAAAGGAAGTGAGGAGGGTTAATTCCTCATTTGTTTAAGATCCAAGGAGTTTGGATCGGTGTGAAGCTTCCCAAGGCAACCCAGAGAGAGGAAAGTCTGAGGAGGGGGAAGGCGGGGGGATGGTTTATTTCTCCTTGTTTTAAGACTCAAGGGGTTTGGATTTGTGTTCCCCAGGGAAGGTTTTGGGGGAACAGGAAGTATGCCAAACACTATATTTTTGGCTGGTGGCAGCGTTACCAGATCTAAGCTAGGAATTAAGTTTAGAAGGGTCCATGCAGGTCCCCCACATTTTTACTGTAAAGTTCAAAGTGGGGGAAAAAATCTTGACAACAAGTATGCACATCAACACACCAAAAAACCCAAAACACAGCAACCACTAATTAGCAGTCTACTAAAATGATGAAGACTAACATGAAGACTTAACTACCCTCTCACTATTAGCTGTAACCGATCTGGGATGAGGTTAAGATACATGGGTGGGATGCCATCATGGGGGGAAGTTACTTTGCAGATGTGTGGGCTTGTGTTGATAAGTGAAGGATTTCAGTATCCAAGGCTGTCGCAGCCTGGCATATTTTATAACACTACATTCCCTTTCTTATATATATTCCTTTTAAAAAGAACAAATTCTTTCATTCCATTCATTTCATTCTGTAGGAATATGAGAGGGCCTTTTCGTAATTCAACAACACTGTATTTCTCCAAAGTAGGCCCTTGAAACAATTTTCCTCCAGGAATTGTCTTTAAATATACTTGACAGCTTGATTCTGAATCATGGGCACAAATCCATTTTGGTCTGGCTCGTTCTTGGTTTTCTTCTTTGTTGCTTTCTCCAGCTAGTTGATTGTTCTTCTGGTTATATTTATCTGCCTGTCTTGTTTGTTTTCTCAGCCTTTGCTGTTTCCAGTGATGATTTCATTTTATGCAGTTTGAATGATACAGTTTTCCTTCCCCTTTATACATTAGTTGTCAGCATGTTAATAGAGCAAGTTAACAACAGGTAAGAGAACACAGACAAGCCTCTGCATAATTCCCACAGAACTGAGAACATAATCCTTACAGATTTCTTTGGCTCTGCTGATGTCATGCTTGTCCTGAGGCTGCCTTGTGGATGATGGAATCAATTACAGAGAGACCTCACAAGTCAGTCCAGGTCTTCTGTGGTTTTATTATATCTAGAGTTCCTGAATATAGTCAAGTCAGTGGGAAACTCCTTGCAGGCATGAATCAAAGTGTCAAAAACATCCGAGAAAGGCAATCCCCTATTGCTGCCACGCCTCGCCACTCCAGGCTCTCTCCATGTGATCAGCTTGTCAGTAGCACTGTATGAGAATATGTAGTATTCTGGCCCGGGCATTTGACCAAGTGATCTAGGTCAGTTGCTTCTGGAGCAGAGCTCATCATCTACCTCTCATCAGTGCTCAAAAGTTAATTTTCTTTTTCTGTGAAAATGGTCTGCAGAGGATCCTCCACTATCACTCTCAGCCCAAAAGCATTGTAAAGAAAAGTAATGCTTAATGGAATGTCAAGAGAAACTGACTTAAAGATATCTAATTGGTATCAAATTAGATTCATTCTAAGGTCTGTTTAACAGCGTGTCCCAGGCTAACAAGTTCTCTCCCTATTTGTCTTAGCATTACAGATTCTCAAAGGGAGAGACCCTGCATTTTGTGTAAGGGAACCCTTTCCATTATTCTGTCAGGTCGCTTTGATTTTTTCAGTGTGAACATCCGCTATTACCTGGTGACCTCTAGTCAAGCAGAGGTCATACAATAAGCACTGAGACCAATATCCCCTCTGCCATTTGATGTCCCTTTTATTCAATATGAAATGGAAATATGCTTCCCTAGACAGCTAGTTTGTTTTTCATTTCCTCTCACTTAACATATATCATCCCTACAAAAGCCCCTTTGAATCTGATTAATGTTAATTAAAATAGATATCCTTCTGACATATAACGTGGCTAGAATAAAGTTCATAAAGTGCATGTGAATAGTTTTATCCCCCAGGTGTTTGTTGGCTGTCTTTGCTTGAAGTGTTAGAATGTAATTCCCTTGGCCATCACAATCATAACATCACCATAATCAGTATCAATACATTTCTCGTTCCTTAGCAATTCCAGTGTACCCCACATATGATTCCTTGTGGTCAGTGGACAGTCTGCCAAAGACAAGAAGTAGAGATTTAGCAAGAGCCCTTGCTGAAAGTTTGGGATATCTTCATGTGGGGAAAGTATACAATAGATATGAAGAATGGCCTAGTGAATTAGGGAAATTCTGTATCAAGACCTTATGCTACTACAAACTTCTTCTGTTACTTTAGCCAAGTCACTTAGGTCCAGATACACAATAGTTTCAGCACCTATCCCTAGTGGAATCCTCACCCCTGATTCAGGCTCCCCATGCACTTTATTTTGGTGCCTAAGAACGGGGTCCTCAGAAGCCAGCAAGCTAAGCTGGGAGCTAACAAAGCTAGACAGGAATGAAATGTACAGGAAAGGGGCACAGCTTAGGCCATATCCACAAAGGTATTTAGGTGATTGACACCCAATCGATTGAACCTGCAGATGCTGCAGGCAAACAAACCGTCCCAGCCTGCCAGCGGATTCCCCTGATGGGCCACATGCCAAAGGTTGCCGATCCCTGCTATATACAAACAGTATAACCAGATACCACACAAACAACACTGGGGAATGGACACATTTGAGCAGATCAGAGACCTATTGTTGAAAGGTCTATGGTCTCCTAACACTCCTAGCTAAACATACACTGTACTTACTCCTAAATTTATCCCACCAGTTGGGAAAGATCATATTTAGCATTCCATTCCAGTACTTAAAGTAGAAGGTGGTACTTTTAGAAATGATATCTCTGCACAGCATGATTGGAATGGGAACAAAGTCAGAGGTATCTATGGATAGAAATACATAATTAATAAATACTAGTAAAGTTGTGCAACATGCCTGCAGTAAAACCCCCAACCTCATGAAACCTTCCTGTTTTGTGTTTTCCTACTACTTGACATTCAGACATATCACATGAGCAATTAAATGCTTCAGATGGTTTTAACATGAAACCCAGTAGAATCCAATAGTTTTAGTGGATTTTCACTTTCAGATGCTGGTTTTGTTCAAGCACAAACCTCAGAGAAAAACTGTTAAAGAAACACGAATCAAAAAAAATCAAAACATTTTTGCACATACCACTCCCCTGATCTGGTCTGAAAATCATAAGATCCAAAAGGAATACAAGCTCTTCACCCTCATCCATCATTTCCCTGGGAGCTGGAGAAAAATAATCCCATCCACCTGGTGTAAATACATCCCACTGAGGTTTGCACAAAAAGCTGCACAGTTCTAATTACTACTTACCCACCATTAAAAGCAAAAAGATTGCAAATCCCAGATGGGAAAAATCTGAATACAACCTGCACGTTTTCGCGAAGTGCAGGAAACTTCCAGCTAAAACAGTTCCAGAAATACATTCAATGCAGTGTGTTATTTTTGGTAAGAGAATGCATAGGAAAAAAAAACATAGTTACAATCCCTTTCCTTCATAACTTGAGGAGGAAGCAGAAAGGGCATTACATCTGTAGGTACTCTAAATATAAAACGCTTCTGTCGTCAGCATCTCTTCCCAGTAAGTTCATTTTGGGATGTTAATTTTAATAAGCATCATTAGAAGGAAAGAATCTTTGTTATATTTCCAGTTGCTGCCTTCCTTTTGAGTATATAACTTACAAATATTTAAACTCTCATCAGATATCAAAGAATATGAACTAGTTCAAGTTTTTAACTTTACTTTCTTTCAGAAGTCCATTAAATGAGAGGAAATGAAGTTGGAAGAGATCTAATAAAAAGTCTGACATAAAACTGATAATTAGTATAAAGTAGTATCACTGGCAAAGAAGACTGAAGAGTAATGGTAAGAGACTTGTAAAGCCACTGATATTACTCATTATGGTTATGGCACTTACAAAGAGGGTGACAAGACATGACTGTCCTGTGTAATTTTAATTTTCATCTTTTCATTGCTCTTTAATTTTCCTTTAATGTGATGAGGCCTGGCATGCTCACAGCACTTATGCTATTCTGAGAACAATCTGTAGGATAGACATACAGAAAACTAATTATCCACCCTGAACTGAATGTCTGTTGGGTAGGAAGGCAATTAGGGCTCAATGGCCCTTTAATACCATCATTTTCCAAAAGAATAATGCTCTTCTGGTGGTCCCCTAAAGCATAAGACCATGGGGACATTCTCTAGCACAGGGGTTGGAAACCTCTGGTGAGCGGCTCGCCAGGGTAAGCACCCTGGCGGGCCGGGCCAGTTTGTTTACCTGCCGCTTAGGCAGGTTCAGCCGATTGCGAATCCCACTGGCCACAGTTCGCCGTTCCAGGCCAATGGGAATGGAGGGAAGCCGCGGCCAGCACATCCCTTGCCCGAGCCACTTCCCGCCACCCCTATTGGCCCGGAGCAGTGAACCACAGTCAGTAGGAGCCACGATCTGCCGAACCTGACGATGCGGCAGGTAAACAAACTGGCCTGGCCCGCTAGGGTGCTTACCCTTGCGAGCCGCGTGCCAGAGGTTGCTGATCCTTGCTCTAGTATTTATGCTGATGAGTCTAATTTAAAAAGGTACAATAAGTTTGAAATGGAACTCTTCAGTGTACAACCAGGAGTCCATCCTGGCTTGCATTTGCTTATTGAGTGAGAATGTAGGCCTGAGAGATTAACTAGTGTCACAAGTGCACAAGTATTGCACTTAGCAGGTATTTCCCTTTTTCTCTTCAGTCAACATGGGGAACAGCCCAGAGTAGTTGAACAAAAATTAAAATTTAAGAGTGGTCCTCAAAATCATTTGTCCAAACACTTTGGAGGGCGGTGTTTACTCCCTGACTGCAGCAGGACTTCCCATGGTAGGGAGTAACGTCTCATTTATGTTTGCAAGACGAGGTCCTATACATGTAAAAAGATCAGTCTTTCTTTGGGAAAGCCAAGGCTGATGTCCTACACAGAGCTGGTTTAAAGAAAAGTCTATTTTGTGATTTTGAAAAAGAAATCCAAACATTTAAAAAATGCCTGACCATTCTGCAAAACAAAAAAGAAAAGGAAGAAAGGGAGAGAAGAATAAAAAAGGGGTGAGAATCAAAAACTTGAAGGAAAAATCATTTAAAAAATTAACTTTTTTCAATTTTTTGGGAGTAGGAGGTGTTGGGGGAGTTAAAAATCAGAATTTAAAAACACACATTTTTCTGAAGCAATGTTCAATTTCAAAATAATAAACCATTTTCACCAAAGTTTGGAATAAAAAATGTTCATCAGTCTATGTAATTGTGTATAAATCTGGCTCAGAGTGAAGCTGTAACTCCAGTGTTCTGGGTCCTCTGTTGACAAAACAAGTGAGGACAGAGTCAGACTTCTTGTTTTAAATACTCTATATGTATGTTACTGATAACTTCAGATGCTGCTCATTGAACCTACCACACTGCTTATTCAAAGAAAAACCTGGAAGCATTCAGAATGTCACTAATTTTGTTGATTGTATCTGAAATGAATCTGAGAACTTATGCTGACTGAATAATTTGTTCCACTACTTTTTCCTCTGACCCTCTGAAAGGAAGAAAAGATACACAATATTTTATAAAATATTTTAGGCCATTTTTCTGTCTCAAGTCCAAGAGTGCTTTTTCACTATTATGGCAGCTGAGAGGCCCTGCTTGCGCTGATTGGACAATGGGGGATACAGATTTAGGGAATCACTTGTCTTAGACTTTTGGAAGTTGACATAAGGAAAAAATAATTGACCAGTGGAGACTCATGGAATCCAATTAGTGTGGTAGCAGGAACCACAAATGACATCCCAGATATAATTCATTCAGCTCCATTAATTACAACATGGAAACTATGTAAATATAAAAAAGTTACTAAAAAGTGGTATCACTAGAAGCAGCATAGAGAGCTTGTATGTTTTCAGCAATTATTCACTCATCTTAAGCACTGATAATCTGTGCACTAGTAGAGACACCAACGAGAGAGGAAAATTAGCAGATTTGTATTGAATGATAATTGGCGGAGTATCTCTCTCTTTAGAACGGCCCATGACTGTATCAACAAGTCCAGGTTGCAGAACATTTTTTAGGTTTCCATTGTGGAAAGAAAGACGATTTCAAAAGAGAGTCTTTCATTTCTTTTCTGCAGCCTAGCATCTCCCAAAATTGTGAGCCATGTGAGCTGCTCCTTTTCACACTGCAGATCCTGGATGCAGTCTAAAATTGCAGCAACCTTTGCACTGGCCAGACCTGCTTACCAACATATTCTCTGTTTCCACATCAGCAGTCAGCCCATGGTATAGCTACTTCTGCTTTCTCTTGTTCCCCTGTTGCTTTTCTATTTTCAGGCAGTAGCAAGCAGGATCTTTTTCTTAACCCTTCCTCCTTTTCCCTGGGCCAAATTTCAGCAGCCTGATGGTTAGTTCACCAGGAACTGCCACTGCAGCATCACCCTGCTATGAGGAATGAGATTCTGCACTAGAGCCAATCTCTGGGCAACCTCACAAACACACCTGGCCTATAGTAGGCTGGCTGGTTGGCTATGCCACCTGATTAGTTGGAAGTGTCAGCAGACCTGCTGCTGCAACAGCAGTGGCTGCTCAAGACCTTTGCCCTTAGTTCTGATAACTCCTATGGCTGCTTGTTCCCAATCCTGCTGCTGCTTTTCACCTAGTCTTTCTCCTTCCTTGGCCCCTGCCTTGCTATGCTCCAGATTACCTAGTTCAGACCCTCAGCACTGATTCCTCATCTCTGACTCTGGCTGTGACCCTAGGCTCTGGTATCTGGCCTGTGACTCCAGCTTTTATCTTGGGCTCTGATTCCTGGCTCCTGATTCCTGTTCTAACCACTAGACCTGACTCCTGCTCTGGCCATTAGGCACAGTCACCCAAGCCTGAGTCCTATGACACCTGCCAGCATCGCTGCCTCTCTCCCAGGCCTGGCAGAGCAGCCAAGTCCAAACGCTGCTTTATTTGTGTGGCAGCTTTCACAGGCTCAACAGGTGGAAAGCTGTGCCCTGCCTACACCCAGACAACCAATCCTGCCTCCATTAGGGCACAGATATCCACGCTTGACAGGCACATGGGGTCCCCTACCTGCCCAAGCAGTCATGACTCTAACATGGGAAAACCAGACCTAGAGCCGCAGAAAAGAGCAGGGAGAAACTTGAAGGACAAGGAGAACCACATCCATCTGGCCACGTAGGTGCTGGGCCAGGGCACTCAGGGTGCTTCTGGACTCTAAAGAGAACAAGCTTTCAGGGACTGACAGCTCCACACACCCCAATCTAAATGCCCTGGGGAAAGAAGCAAGGCTCATAAATGGCCTCACTTCCTCCCAATTCAAACTGGAGGATTTGGGCAATAAATCCCTCTCCCCGATCTAGGGACTGGGACTCTGCAGGTGAGGAATCAGACAGAAAGCTCTCTAGAGCCCCACAGCAAAGTGCCTTCTCTTGTAAGGTGAGCTAAAATGGTGAAGGAACCAATAACTGAGCAAAAGGGGGCAGAGAAAACAGAAAGAAAAAAACAGGAGGCACGTGCTCTCTAACTTTTCCTTCTCCTCATCATCCCTTATGGGTCTCTGAATCTGATCAGGATCAGGGGAAGACTCAACAATGTTTCTTCTCCCCTGAAAAGTTTGAGGCTATGTAAAGAAAGGTTGTATCCACCATATATATACAGTATGAACTGACTCCTGACAGTAAACCTTAAAGCAAACTCTGACCATCAAAATCCTGAGGCTGCAATTCCACTGCACTCTTTGTTTGAGGATATGATCAGAAAGGAGTGGGGCAAGCCTGACAAACATATCTGCAAAAATGACCTGCATTTCTACAAGCTAGAAGAGCCAAGAATTCTATTGCTGAGGTCCCAAATATTGCTGCTGCTGTTGCATCCCTAGCAAGGGATATGGTTATCCGCTCAGAAGGGGAATTTTACCCTAAGGACCCAATAGATAGAATAGTGGATGCCGCACTCAGCAAAGATATTGCGGATTCTTCAGTTACCTAAAGGAATGACAACATGTTTTGCCAGAGTATCTTTCTCCTGGCTGGAGGATCTCAGGGTTCTAAGGGACAGGGATCATCCTGATTTCAGCCTTACTCTTAAAAAAATAAAAAGAAATCTCCTTAGCACCAGCATTTGTAGCTGATGCTGCAGTTGATTCAATGAGGTTTTCAGCCAGAGCCAGAGAATCCTTCCTAGTGGCCAGTTGCCATGTTTCGCTCAACCTTTGGAAGGTGGATTCCCATTCTAAACAGGATCTATATGCTCAGGAAAATGTACGGGCTCCATCCTTTTTGTGGAAAAGCTGGACAAAATGGTGGAGGAAAACAGGCCTTTAGGAGTGAATACAAACCTACATTCGGACAGAGACATTTCTTTTGTTCATCTTTATCGCAGAAGTATCAGTGAAGGGACAGCAGATTCTCCAAGGGTAAATCCAGGAATTGAAGTTTCTTGGGGAAAGTACAGACAGTGGCAAATCTGCAGCCTCCTAGACCACCTTCAGACTATGATCAAGTGTGCCTATTACCAGAGCTGAAGCTAGGAGGTAAAATTTCCCACTTCACAGAAGAGCAGTGTGCATCCACAACAGAGAAGTGAGAGAGGGAGATAGTGAGCCAAGGGTACTACCTTGAGATGAGGGCTCCACCTCTTCCTTTCTTCATCCAGTCTTCCATTTTCAATGATGCCATAAAATGCGAAATGATCCAGAATGAAATTTCTCATCTTCAGGAAATAGGATTATTAGAAAGTTTACCTCCAGAAGAGAGATTCTGTGGGTTTTAATCATCTTCTTTATTATCCAGAAATGCATGAGAGCAGCAGCAGAAGGATCAGAGCTATCGTCAAGTTCAACAGATGGATGATTAAGACAACACTCTCCATGGAAACTTTAGCCTCAGTGGTGTCCTCCTTATCTCAAGGACACTTCCTGACGTCAGTGGATCTGGAAGATGCCTATTTCCACGTCGCCATAACGCAGTGTTTCTCAAACTGGGGTCGCCGCTTGTGTAGGGAAAGCCCCTGGTGGGCTGGGCTGGTTTGTTTACCTGCCCCATCCGCAGGTCCGGCCGATCGTGGCTCCCATTGGCTGCGGTTCACTGCTCCAGGCCAATAGGGCTGTTGGAAGAGGCACAGGCCGAGGGAAATACTGGCCGCTGCTTCTAGAAGCTCCCATTGACCTGCAGCGGCGAACCGTGGCCAGTGGGAGCTGCAATCAGCCAGACCTGTGGACGGGGCAGGTAAACAAACTGACCCAGCCTGTCAGGGGCTTTCCCTACACAAGCGGCAACCCCAGTTTGAGAAACACTGCCATAACACCATGTCACCACAGGCTCCTGAGATTCATTTATGGCAGGAAGCATTACCATACCAAACTGTCTCCTTCAGATTATCCTCAGCTCCCAGGGTCTTTACGAAGGTGATAGTAGTGTCCATAGCCAGGCTTACAGTACAGGTTTCCACCTATTCCGCTTCCTCAATAACATTCTGATCAGAGCCCCACCCCACGCTGAGGTGCACAAAGTGTGGCAGATAGGGCAAATTCCTGCAATATCTTTGATAGACTATATTTTGTTAAACATATGAATGGTTTATGTATCATTGCGGACCAGGCATTACGTGTACTCCACTAGGGGAAGGTTACCACTGCTTCTCTGGAGGATAAAACAGTAAGGTATGATTAGGGCAAGTTGCTCAGGTTATAACACCTCCAAGAAGGTACCACTTCCTGGGATGCTCACATGTACTAGTTCAGTACTCTGGTTCTCCAGAGGCCAATAAAAAAGCACTTTTGGATAAACAGCCCAAGTTTAAACTGGCTCATGGCTCTTCTTCCTGGTCCAGCAGACAGGCCAGACTTTTTGTCCAAAGGGGGGCCAATTCTTGTGGAAAGGTTGAAAGACTTTAGCCTTCTAGCATCCTATAAGATCAATGGGTGACCTCAGGTGAGCTTTTAGTACGCATACAGGAACGTGTATTGTTTTTATATGTTTCTCTAATGCTTTTACCTGAAGAATAAGTGTGTTTGGTTAGAAAGTGTTGTTGGTAACTTTTAACTGCTGGCAATACATTAGTCATAGACTACACAGAGAAAGCAGAGCACAGGCACAAAGCACAGTGGCCTTTTACCCAGACTGACTTGTTGGAGATCTCACACTCTAGATGAAGGAGCTGTGCAGCCTTTAAACTACTGGTCAGGAGGGAGTGAGACACAGGTCCCTGCCCAGGAGAGGTATTGGCTGGGAGCTGGAAACCTTAAGAAGTTGCCCTCGAGACCTGGAGTGGGTGGGTAAAAGTGCAGTTAACCCTGAAACTGTGGCTGAA
The DNA here is from genome assembly GCF_003597395.2 of Chelonoidis abingdonii. NCBI lineage: Eukaryota > Metazoa > Chordata > Testudines > Testudinidae > Chelonoidis > Chelonoidis abingdonii. The sequence goes on from NC_133769.1 coordinate 297,901,356, forward strand.
AGCTACACCTTGGATTCTGGATCTCCCAAGAGTTCAGGACTTCATGAACAACTTCAAAAAGAGCTCCCTGAATCTTTCAATCAGCATCTCTCACCTGGGAGTGCACCTGATAGCAAAAATTTAAGCATCACATGAAATTTTCCAGGAGATCCAGGATTTTATTACTTTACTCCAAACTATTGCACAGTGTCTTCAGGCCATCTGGACTCTTGAACAGGAATCACTCTGTGAGCAAGGTCGCACATCAGGTGCCTCAAACTTTTCTTCTGAAAGATTGGAACCACTCCCCAGAACTCACAAAAGACCAAGTGAGAATGTCAGTCTCAGCTCCCTAGAGTGGTGGACTTTTGATGGAAATGTCCACAAAGCTCTGCCCCTATGCTTTCCAGATCCTCTCATCCCTACTACCAATGCCAGTCTGGAGAGCTGCAGGTGCTCTTTCTTTTTTTTTTTTTCCTTTTGCATTTTATTCCTGAATTTCTTACCTTACCATCCCGAATTCTGCTTACTACTTCCCAGATGTCTCAGAACTGTGGGAGTCGCTGAGCTGCAAAATGGAAGATGTCTTAGTGATAATCTCCTTTCTGCTAGCAGGGTCTCCCACAGGCTAGCAGGCCTGGATGGTATTGTGCCAAAGGTCAAAGATTTTCTTGTTGTTAGACCATTGTTACGCAGGCTATATGCCAGTTATGCATAGATGTAGTTATTGTGATCCCATTTAAGTTACTTTTATCTTTATAGGAGTTCTGCACAGCTTTAGAATAACTCATCTGGCAACAGGCAGGTGCAGGGTGACTGACTACTCACACAGTGCTGCAACTTTGGATCACCTCCATTGAGCTGCAGAGTCAAGAAGAGTAGCCCAGATGTCTCAGAATTGAGGAAGATGTTACTAGAACAGGGGTAGGCAACCTATGGCACATGTGCCGAAGGCAGCACACAAACTGATTTTCAGTGGCACTCACACGGCCAGGGTCCTGGCCACCGGTCCGGGGGAGCTCTGCATTTTAATTTAATTTTTAAATGAAGCTTCTTAAACATTTTAAAAACCTTATTTATTTTACATACAACAATAGTTGAGTTATATATTATAGACTATGTGATGGGGCAAGGCCAGATGGCTACAGTAAAGTACTGAGAAACAGGTATGCTAGCCCCAGGCTAAACAAATCCTAGGACCCTGGTAACAAATGGCAGTTGCTCCAGGTTAATCAAGGCACCTGGAGCCAATTAAGATCTTTCTAGAAGGCAGTAGAGATAGCTACTTTAATTAGAACACCTGCAGCCAATCAAGGCAGGCTAATCAGGGCACCTGGGTTTAAAAAGGAGCTCACTCCAGTCAGGCGGGGGGCGGCGGGGGGAACCAGAGGAGAAGGAGCGTGTGTGAGGAGCTGGCACAGAGAAGGCAAGGAGGTGAGAGTGAGAGAGTGTATGCTGAAGGATTGAGGAGGACAAGCGTTATTAGACACCAGGAGAAGTCCTGAGGTGAGGTTAAAGAAGGTGTTGGAGGAGCCATGGGAAGTAGCCCAGGGAGTTGTAGCTGTCATGCAGCTGTTACAGGAGGCACTATAGACAGCTGCGATCCACAGGGCCCTGGCTGGAACCCAGAGTAGAGGGAGGGCCTGGGTTCCCCCCAAACCTCAAAACCCTGATCAAACACAGGAGGAGCTGACCCAACTGTGGGTTCCACAGAGGGGAAGATACTGAGGTGAACAATCGCCAATAGCGCAGGACCCACCAAGGTAGAGGAGGAACTTTGTCACGACTTATAGAAAGAGACTTTCTAAAAACGTTAAAATTTATTACTGGCACGCAAAACCTTAAATCAGAATAAAATAAATGAAGACTCGGCACACCACTTCTGAAAATTTGGCGACCCCTGTACTAGAAGCAAGGAGATTATCGATATGAAATCTTCCATTCTGCAAATTTTGGAGAATGGGCTCTGAAATTTTAGAAAGAAACAATAGAGTTGATAGATATCTGGGTCAATGAACAAAATGAAACAATTGCTGGAAGGCAGGTTATTCTAAAACTTTGGTACCAATAAAATTACAGAGAAGAGTCTGACAGAGGGGGAAAAGAAAAAGTGTGAATTCTTTGGAAAAGGACCAAGGAAAGCATTTGTTAGAAGATATACTTTTGGTACATGGCCAAAATAAGAGGGGAATAAACCAGGAGTGTCAGAACTGCAATATCTATGAACGACCTAACCATACAGAAAATATTGTAAAAAGGCATTAATACATTAATTGCATCTCGTAGTAGTAACTGTGTCTAAAATATGAAAATGTATTTAGTGAAAGAAATTTCAAGGACTAAATGATCTCCTATGAGAGAGTGGTGGAAATGCACTTTAAAGTGCAGTTACATCTGTGAAATTAGAAAAGGGACTACTACCACATGATGGAATCAGCACCACAGGCTGTGTTTAAATTAAAGGGACAGTGCCAACTTGAAATCTAGCCCTTTCAGAAAATTAGTAAAAAGTAGCTTAGGGTAGCATGCTTGCCCACAGTTCCCAGTTATTACGTCTTTCTAGTTTTACAAATGTTTTTCTCTCCCCAGTTGCAATGTGAAAGATTCACACAAACAACAAAGGGAAATGCTTATAATGATTAGTGAAACTGCTTATAGAGAAAATGTTGTCAGTTATATTAATCCTAGGTGTCAGTGGTAGGTAAAAATATTTCTGACAGAAGTGTGACTTTATTTAAACTGATGATGTCTTTTAAAACCAATTGCTGGTGGGACAAATCAATTGATAAGATCACACAATGGATGGAAAACATCTAATGTATGAGGACATTCGGTCTGTTCCCCTGCCAGAGCAAGATTGCTCCGACAAAACACTTTCCCAGTTCATTGTCCAGTCTAGTTGAAAATGTCCCAAGTGATGGTGAAGCTTTCACTACTTCCTTTGGTGGAATATTCTACAGCCTAACAGATCTGAATATTGGCAAGTTGTGGATAGAGGTAGGATGCTAATCGTGCTCCCATGGGCCCTCTGCCTAGGAAGTTTGAATGTCTCAGTAGCTTTATAGGAGGATAAGGATCATTAGTATGAGGAGGCACTTTGTTCTTTGGTATCCCCTCTTACTGAGAGGGCAAATTTAGAAGCAGTGAGTCAGGCCGAAAACCTTGGTGTTATTTTTGGCCACACCCTTTTCTCTGAAAAGCCATGGTTTAGACACAGTCTGGCAATGGTTTAGGGTTTTTTCCCGGCTGTGTGGTTTGATTAGGCTGCCCACTTATTTATCCTGCACAACAACAATACATATTTCATGACCGTGAGGCTCAGTTATCGCAATTGACTCTTAACAGGGCTCTCAGTATGGTTTCTATGCCACTTACAGCTCGTGCCCATTGCAGCAACATACATGCTAACAGAATGGATCAGCTGTGACCATATATTCTTTAAACTGTACAATGGTGAATTGACTTAAACTTGCCCTTTTGGTTTCTAAAGACCTTGGCAATGTAGGGTCTGGCAAGATTCAACACTTACTTCTAGAACTCTTTGTTATTGATATCTATGTTGGGAAGCCACCCGTTTTTTAGGCATTTCATCACCGCTCCTGTGGTTGAAGACAGAAAACTCTTCTGCTGTGGAGTATTCTAGCATATGGAAAACACATCCATCTGACGCTTCATGCTTCAAAAAAGCAAAATAAAATATCTGAAAATATTATCTTGGTATTGAAGAGTTTTAACTGCTGTCAGGTTTTGTAGAATCACCCCTACCTTCTTGCTGTTGTCTGAGGATGTGCAGTTCACACACACACACACACACACACACACACACACACGTCAACATGTCATGTCTCCTCCTCCTCATAAACTCCAAAAATTTCTGTTGGAACATTTTCTTACGTGAAAGTTCTCTTACACAAAACAAGTTTTCTGAATGTTTTCATGGATAAATGTGGCAAGTTCATTTCACTGTCATTTATGAGCAATATTATTCATTCATTGTTTGAAAGTACACAGAGGACCACCAGTACAAACGTTAAAATGTTCTCAAAAGTTTCACAAATCTTTGGCATCAATGATTACTTGTCTGAAAATTCATACAGCTATCACTGTTCATCGTTCATCATTGCCTTACTTCAACAGTTTCACTTATGCAGTAGTGGAGTAGCAATAATACCGTGTGCTAAAGAGTGTTTAATGACACCCCTCTAATAACAAATAGTCAGCCATTCAAGTGAGCAGTTTAGGAGGGAAAAAAACCAAAACCTCAGGCTGTTAATTGTTTTTATAAACTATTCTGTAAATAGCTAAGTATTAGCCTGTGCAAGGCCCCCTGGGCCCAAAAGGAGTGTAGCCACTGCAAACCATGGTGTATAGAAGAAAACAGAATCTCAGAATAAGGTTAGGGGAAAATCTTCAATGTCTGCGGTGAAACTAGTCTGGAGAGTGGAAATGGACTCGAAAGCCTCTGAAAGGTTTGTAACATAACGTTTGCACCAAATGCTCCCTACTCACGGTGAGGGAAAGGTCCCTAAGTCCCATGGACCCCAAAATTCCATGGAAACATTGGATGACAAACAAGATCTAATCCAATTTAAGCTTAAACTGTTTCTTGTAGCCTTTATTTTGTAGGTTTTAAGTCAGTGCTATTATCACCTCTGAGTTGTGTATACATGCAAAAAGAGAAAATTCAGGGAAAATAATTGCTCAAGTTACCTCTCCTGGGGAGAAGGTGACATTTTTCAAATATCTGGTATCTGGTATGTTCTTCCTAGAGGTGGATTACGGGGTTGTGGGCACAGGGCCAGAGCAAGTGTGGGTTCCTCCCTACATCTTCTACCCGCAGTCCCCTCGCCTTCCCTCCTGGCACTCCACTACTCATTCTTCCCATGGGTCTTCTGCACTTTCTTGTTGTCAATCACTATATTTCATACCCTGTTCTGTAACTTTACTCAGACTCAGTTATTAAGTTACCTCATCTGTGTACCTATCCATGCTAAACCCCTGACTACACATTTTTATGCATAAATCACAATAACTAATACAAACAGAGACATTTTTGTTTATCTTACTAAAACTTAATTTTATCTGTGTGCTTCTATCATCTGTTCTTGGCTGTTAATCCCACCAGCTCCTTCCGGTTATATTTGTTTTACTGGTCTGTTTTTTGGCCTTGGGCGTTTGCTTGGTAGCTTGTCTTGGGGGGCACCTGATGTTAACAATTCCCTCATGACATTGTTTCACCCTGCAATTTATACAGACCAAGGTAAGAGACACAAACCAGGTTTCATGATTTATACAACCCTGAAGCTGTTTTAGCTAAGTTCTGGAGTGCTGCATCAGCAGAGACACATGCAGATGCAAAAATTCCTTTATAGTTTTCTATAATACATGTATATGTAATATTCATTTTTCTAACTTTGTTTAGTATATGTATTTGACTAACACAATTCATTACATAATTTTCCAACAGAAAAAATAAGCCCCAACCAATCTCAGGGAAAACCTCTTGAGGACTTGTTCCTCCACACTGTTCCCCAAGCTCTCCTTTCCCCCCGGGCAACATCCTTGGAATCAGGCTGTCATTAGTCACTCCTGTAGCCTAACTCTCCCAACCCCACACTCCACACATCCCAAAAAAGTAAATCTTGTAGTGGCATTAGCCTTATTTAGCTAAAAAGTTCCAAAGGGTTCCTGGGCAAAGTGGAGTATAAAGTAGCTGCTTCCTGGCTCTGCCTCTCACCCATAAACCCACAAACCCTTAGCCACAGTGTTGGTATGGAGGGTCTTATATAGGTTCCCCTTATTTCTTTCACTTATTTCTCTGCTTCCCTTTGCTGTGTGGAGAGGAGCACAGAGCCCTTAGAAATTTGTCCTTTTAGCTTTGTAAATACTTGTTCTGCTTTAATATAGATTCCAGGCCCCTACAATATAACGTGTTTAACCAGGAATGTTTGTTTTTAGTGATTCATATATTTAGCCTCCACTTTTATTTTGTACTCTAATTTGTATGTTTACCTGCATATCAGTCTGTTTTATCAGCAATCTGCTTCTTCTGGAATGAAAATTGTCCCTGAAGCGTGAAGTGTACTGTCGATAGCAGCAATACAATTTAGCACTCTGGTGCATATTTGCAGCCTCTGTGGGAGAGGCTCCTATGCATTAGCACCTGACATTGCTCAGGAGGAATAAGCTAAGAATCAGGGTTGAATAAGGCACAAACCTGAAAACAAGGGGACATCAGAAGTATGGAAACAGAGCAGGAATTGTAGAGGAAAAATTACGCACAAAAAAATTAAAGTAGCAATTCCTTTTCAAAGCAATTTTCTGGCAGGTGGCTATGGTTACACATTTTCTTTGTAGGAGAGAACAGACCATATTGATCAAGAAGATGACTCTGTGGGTAAAGCCAGTAAAAGTGTGCCAGTTGGTTTACTGAGAGACTTTTGAGGCAGTGTGACTTGGGAGTCTGTGGTGAAGGTTGCAGATAATACACATAGGTGACAGAGCCTGAAAGAATGGAACACCAGAGTGGTAGGGTTTTTTGCTAAACAGGACAAGTTATCAATCTCATCTATTTTATTGAATCCAAAGTGCATAAAACTCTCCAAATAAAGCGTAAAAATTCAAAAATTTCTATTAAAATGCTTCGCCCAAGACTGGGTGTGATAGCTCTGTAATGATAAATTCCCCACCCCTAACTCACCAATGTACTGATGTTTGCTAACAATTTGTTTTAAAACAGTATTAGACTAAACAACTGCTGGCAGCCCAAGCTCCAGAGGTAGTGCCAGCATAACTACATCAGTAAGGATACCCATTGTGACCACAGAGCTATGTTTTAATGTTTTTAAAGAATGAGCCTTTTTCTTTAACTTACAGGCAGAGACAATGACAATGTAAGACAGCTGGTGTGATAAGTTATAATTGTAGCAGGACAGAGCTGCATTTGGTACATTGGAGTGGGCAGAGTTTGGGGTTGTGTTGCTTGGTTGTCATGGGTTGAGGAAAGGATCAATGTGTCAGGTGTGAATTTACACCAGCTGAGTCTCTGTCAGCATGTGTGGTTAGCTTTGCTGCAGTTCAATATCTGACGAAGTGCTCCTTCCACTCAAACCAAACAGCAGAATTATCAAACTACAAGCCTAATTGAGGATTGAAGTTCAGTATTTTCTTTTCTTAGTTATGCTGTTTAAAATAAGTCAGCTTCTGACATTATTTCATAAAAAGGAGAGGTTAAAGAATGTCTTTTAAAGGATGACAGACAGTCACTTTCTTCTATCTCTGAACATGGAACTTTATTAGAATGAGGGAAAAAAGCACTATCTCTAAAGCCTCCCCCTCACTCTTTCTCATTCTATGAAGAACTGCAGCATAGAACCTTCCCTACTCCCTATCCTGTCTGGCTTCCAGCTACCATTTGAAAGACATAGTCCACATATTCTCAAACCTATAGTACAGGGTTATTCATTGTTTGAATGGACGGGTTAGGATCCAATGTATTCTGATAGCAATAAGTAGAGAAAAAGAGACAACTAGTTAGTTGTGATTGTGTTAATAAAAAACAAACAAAGTGTGTCCTGTAACACTGGGTGTCCATTCCACTGGCAGTTTCATACAGCCAATGATACTCATGCTATCAATAACATTTGCAAATCCACACCTTCCACATCAACATCTCTGAAATACAGAATAATGAAAAAAGAAATTTAGAGCTAGGGACCGCTTCAATTAAACAATAGCACATGAAAAGATATAAATTATATTTGTATTCAGGTTAAGATACATATGGGAGCCAGACCTCTTGAAAGTCTCTGGGTAAGGCTAAAAGGGGTAAAAACGCATGGGTGATACCATGGTAGGAGTCTACTTTTGACCACTGAACCAGGAAAAAGAGGTGAATAAGACCTTTTTTTTAAAAAAAAAAAATTAGCAAAATCATCCAAAACACAGGATTTGGTAGTGATAGAGGACTTCAACTACCAAGATATCTGTTGGCAAAATAATACAGCAGGGCATAGATTGTCCAACAAGTTTGTGGAATGTATTGCAGACAATCTTTTATTATAGAAGGTGGAGAAAGCGACGAGGGGAAAGGCTAATCTGGATTTGATTCTGGTGAACAGAGAGGAACTAACTGAGAATCTGAAGGTGTAAGGCAATTTAAATGAAAGTGAACATGAAATGATTGAGTTCATGATTCAAGGAAAGGGAGGAGGGAAAACAGCAGCATAAAAACAATGGACTCCAAGAAAGCAAACTTTAACAAACTCAGAAACTTTGTAGGTAAGATCCCATGGGAAGCAAGTCTAAGGGGAAAAAAAGAGTTCAGGAGAGTTGACAGTTTTTTTAAAGAGATATTATTAGAGACACAAGAGCAAACTATACCATTGTATAGGAAAGATAGGAGATCTTCAAATACCTGAAACTCAGAAAGAGTCATACAAGAAGTGGAAACAAGGTCAAACTACAAAGGATGAATTCATATATATATATATATATAAAATCAGTGTCTGAATGAACTCTCCTCAGACAGCTAGTTGGAGATGGGGAGAGACTTCAGGAGCAAACTGTATTTACAGGAACACACCAACTCTGCCAAGATATACAGCAGACAGAGTTGTGTTACTCAAAGTGGTCAGCCTTGGCTGGTACTGGGTTACAAATCATATTAGTACTGAATGCAGGGGTAGTGAAATGTTGTTGTCAATGTGTTATCTTCATTGCATGAATAAAGTGAGGCAGAACTATGATTAATATGTCCCTAATGAGGCGGTTACCCTCAGCTGAAAGACTTCATTAAGCCAGGGTCTCGAATGCCAGATCTCTGTGCAAGTAAGAAGGGTGGGGACTGGTGTCCCAGCCAGGAGATGTGGACTCTCCCTAAGAGTACCCAGTCCAGTTTAACCTGTTCCTCCCCACTGTTCAAAGATAGAGCTAAATAGTCTTCATTAGGAGCCTTTTCTTATTTCAGGTACTCAATAAGAGCTGAAATCACTTGTGATGGGGCAGGGTTTTTGCCCAGCCTGCTGAGAGCTAAAAATTGCTAAGAGATTGACCTACAGAGGTTACAGCAGAGATGCAGGTGGCTGGTCAAAGTGGCAATCAGTCAGCTGGCAGGAGTAGCTAGCAGGGTGACCAGGAACAGCAGCAGGCAGGGCAGTGGGGTCACCAGAGATGAACCATGGCTGGCGGGGCGGTCATCAAGAGCAAGTGTTCAGATGGTGGTGCAAGCAAGGTGCCTTCTTCCCCTGGCGAGAGGTGAACTCACACTGATGCAGCTCTGAACCCTGGATCCTCTATGACCAAGGACAACCACTGTGAGTGGGGTGTAGTGAGAGGCAAAGAGGGGAACAGAAAAGGAACTTTTGTTGAAGATTCTGCCCCACACATTCTGGAGGTGAGTGTCCTGCTCAGAGTTTTGTGTTTATGAATCCTGCTTGCTGAATTTTCCCTAATTAATGTTGGGTGACCTCTCCTTTCATTGAACGTTTCTTTTATGCATTCAGACTCTGTGCTTGTGAGTGGGGAAGTATTGCGTCTCAGAGGCACCAGGGGTGATGTGTAATTTTCCCAGGTTCCTGGGTGGGGGATCCAGCCAGTTCTGTGTTGCCTTGTTGAAAAGGAACCCCTAGATATTGAACCTGGCCCTGGTTGCTGCCTGCTCCGTCTGGCAGAAGGATCTCTCTCTCTCTCTCTCTCTGTCACACACACACACACACACACACACAGAGAAAGAGAGAGAGAGAGAGAGAGAGAGAATATATATCTATATCTATCTATATCTATATATATAATAAACATGTAGGGACAAAATTAGACAGGCCAAGGGACAAAATGAGGTTAAACTTGCTAGGGATATAAAGAGTAACAAGAAGATATTTTACAAATACATTAGAAGCAAGAGGAATACGAGAGAGGCCCATTACTAACCATGGAGAAAAAGATAATGACAGAAAATGAAGCAATGGCTGGAGTGTTAAATATCTCTTTTGTTCTGGTTTTCACAAAAAAAGTTAGCAGTGATTGGATGACTGACAAAGTGAATATGAGTGTAGATGGCGTATAGTCCGAGGGTAATGTAGGAAAAGAACAAATTAAGAATTACTTAGATAAGTTAAATGTCTTCAAGTCAGCACGGCCTGTTAAAATACATCTAGAATAGTTAAGAAACTGGCTGAAGAGATCTCGGAGCTATTAGCGATTATCTTTGAGAACTTGCGTAGGACAGGAGAGATCCCAGAGGACTAGAAAAGGGAAAACATATTACCTACCTGTAAAAAGGGGGGAAAGGACAATGCAGATAATTACAGACCAGTCAGCTTAACGTCAGTACCCAGAAGGGTAATGGAGCAAATAATTCAAAAATCCATTTGTAAGCACCTAAAATAAAATAAGGTAACAAGCAACAGTCAACATGGTTCTATCAAAACAAATCATGTCAAGACAACCTAATATCTTTCTTTGACACAGTAAGAAGCCTTGTGAATCGGAGGAAAGAGGTAGATGTCATATATCTCAACTTTATTAAGGCTTTTGATACTGTCTCAGATGAGCTTCTCAAAAACAAAGAGAAGTATAGCCTAGCTGAACCTACTATAAGGTAGACGCACAACTGTCTGAAAACCATACTCAGAGAGTAGGTTCACAATTGATCTGGAAGAAAATATTGAGTGGGATCCTGCAGAGATCTGTGCTGGGTCCAGTTCTATTCAATAGCTTTATAAATTATTTGGATAATAGCATAAAGAGTGCATTTATAAAGTTTGCTGATAATACCAAGCTGGAAGGGATTTCAAGTGCTTTAAAAGACAAGATTAGAACTAAAAATGATCCTGAAAAATGGGAGAAATGGCCTGAATTAAATAGGATTAAATTCAATAAGGTCAAATGTAAAGTATTATACTTAGGAAGAGACAATCAATTGCACAAATAAAAAATGAGAAATGACTGTCTAGGAAGGAGTACTATAGAAAAGGATCAGAAGGTTGTAGTAGATCACAAACTAAATATGAGTCAACAATGTAATACTCTTGCAAAAAAAATCTGGGATGTATAACAGGAATATTGTAAGCAAGGCAGAAGAAATTATTCTTCCACTCTACTCAGCACTGACAAGGCCTTAACTGGAGACTTGGGTCCAGTTCTGGGTCCTGCAATTCAGGAAAGATGTGGACAAATGTGGAAAACGTCCAGAGAACAGCAATAAAAATGAATAAAAGTCTAGAAAACATGACCTATGAGAAAAGATTGAAAAAACCTGGTTTATTTAGTCTGGAGAAGAGAAAAATGAGAATGGACATGGTAACAGGATGTAAAATGTTGTTAAAAGAAGAGGGTGATAACCACTAAAACAGGAGTAGAAGTTGTGGGCATAAATTACAGCAAGGGAGTTTTAGGTTAGACAAAAGACTTCCTAACTATAAGAAAGTTAAGCATTGGAACAAATTACACTGCTCTACAGCCAAAATGCTTCTGAAATAAATGTAGTCAAACTTTACTAATTCTGGGTCACTGAGAACGAAAATGATGCTTAAAATTGTTGATTGGCTCTAGTCTAGCTGTTGGGCTCCAGACTACAGCAGTGGAATCTCCTGGCAGGTGATGTTAGGGTTTCCATGTTCCGTGACCGTCAAAAGGATCTTGTCCCATTCTTCTTCATGGAAGGTGATCTTGTAGCCTGCAACAACATCGATGGTTTGCTGGCAGCCCTCAACATCGTTCACGATCCAGATGAGTGGAGACTGTTCATTGATTCATCGAAGACGAGTCTTAAAGCTGTTTTGCTGCATAATGGCAATGTTTTGCCATCAATTCCAGTTGGTCATGCAGTCCATATGAAGGAAACCTATGACAACATGAAACAACTTTTGAGGTGCATAAACTATGACCAACATCAGTGGCAGCTTTGTGGCGATTTGAAGGTTGTTGCTCTCTTGCTTAGTCTGCAGACTGGATACACAAAGTACTGCTGTTTTCTCTGTGAATGGGATAGTCGTGCAAGAGATTCCCACTACATCAAGAAAGATTGGCCACTCCGACAGTCATTGGAGCCTGGGAGGAAAAGTGTTCAGCATCCACCACTTGTTGAATCAAGGAAGATTTTGTTACCACCCTTACACATCAAGCTGGGTCTGATGAAGAACTTTGTCAAGGCCATTGACAAAACACAAGCAGCTTTCAAGTACCTCCGTGGAAAATTTCCAAGGTTAAGTGAAGCTAAGATAAAGGAAGGTGTCTTTGTTGGTCCTCAGATTCGTGAACTTCTTCGAGATGATGCATTTGACCATGCACTGCGTGGCAAGGAAAAGACGGCATGGAAAGCCTTCCAGTTAGTGGCAATAAATTTTCTCGGAAACAACAAGGCAGACAACTACAGGTTGTTGGTGGAAAACCTCCTCAAGGCATACAAAAGCCTTGGTTGCAACATGTCACTAAAGATACATTTTTTGCACTCTCATCTAGATTTTTTTCCACCGAACTGCGGAGCAGTGAGCAACAAGCACGGCGAGCGATTTCACCAGGACATTGCAACAATGGAGAAACGCTATCAGGGCAAATGGAGCCCATCAATGCTTGCAGACTATTGCTGGACAGTGACAAGAGATGCTCCATTTAATGAATACAAGAGACAAGCCAAGAAGCGCCGAGTAGACACTGAATAGGACTAAACTATGTACATAATAGTTTTTTGCCTTTTGTTTCATAATAAATTTTATTTATATAACCCTTTTGCTGATTTTTAAAGTGTTACATAAACAGGACAGGTGAAATATTATCATGTAAAGCAACCATAAACACATGAAAAGACCTAGGTTTACAATTTATGATTAAAACTCTACTATCTACACAATATACATAGACATAAAATGTAAAAACTTAAATATCTTAGAAACAGTAGCCAATCAGTTGTTTTAATTGTCATATATGAATTCAGCACATCAAAATACATAATAAATACCACATTTTATCTCTGAAGCAGACGACTTCTCAAAAATTGTAGACCAGTATTATTTATGGGGATTGTGGAGTCTCCATCACAGGCAGTTTTTAAGAGCAGATTAGACAAACACTTGTTTGGGATGGTCTAGATAATATTTAGTCCTCCCTCAGTAGAGGGGACTAGAGTAGGTAACTTACTGAGGTCCCTTCTAGTCCTACATTTCTAAGATTCTGTTACTGGGAACTAATGATTTGTCTGTGACTGGGGCATAATTATAGTCCAGACACGTCATCTGTCATAAGTATAAAGGGAAGGGTAACAACTCTTATGTATGCAGTCATATAAAATCCCTGTGGCCAGAGGTACAGAATGCCCTTACCTGTAAGGGGTTAATCAGTTCAATTAACCTAGTTGGTACCTGACCAGAAGGACCAATGGGAAAAGAAGATGCTTTCAAATCTGGGGTGGGGGGTTGTTTGTGCTCTCTTTGTTTGTTCCCTCTCCGACAGAGAGAGAGACCAGGGCAGGAAAAAACTTCTAAATCCTAAAAACATACCTGAAATGAGCATCTAAGATTACAACAAATTGTAAATAAGCTAGGAAATGTGTTAGTTTATCTTTTGTTTTAGCTTGTGAAATTTCCCTGTGCTAAGAGGTAATTTTATTCCTGTTTTGTAACTGGGAAGCAGAACCAAAAGGAAATCCTCTATGTTTTAAATCTTTTTATTTACTTTGTAAAGTTCTCTTCCATCCTGATTTTGCAGGTGTGATTCTTTTACTTTAAAAAAAAAATTCTTCTTTTAAGAACCTAATTGATTTTCAGTGACCTAAAAACCAGGGATTTGGTCTGTTATCACTTTGTTAATTTATTGGTTGGTATATAATTCTGAAGCCTCGCCAGGAAAGGAGGCGAAAGGGTTTGGGGGGATATGTTGGAAGGGGGGGGATAGGGCTCCAAGTGGAGTTTGTTTAAATCATTTGGTGGTAGCAGCAATACCCATCTAAGGACAAGGAAAGGAATTTGTTCCTTGAGGAAGATTTTAACCTAAGCTGGTGGAATATAACAGTTCAGAGTAAGGATGAAACCCAGAAATCATCACTGCACTATCACACATTACAGACAACTGTGTTGTAATTATAAGTTTTTAAGTATTTATACTATTTTAAACACAATTGCCAACACTCATATTTGTCTAGTTATCCTAAGTACATGACTTGGTAGTGGGAAGGTTTGTAAATAAAACACTAGAAAAAAAAGATATTAAGTTTTTTATACTCTCCCCGGTATGATCATCTTATTTTAAATGTGTATTTTTATTTGTATAGTTTTAGGCCCCAGTGCTGCAAAGTGATCCACATAAGTGTTTCCTTATATCTACACAAAGACTCTTTGAAGTCAATGTATCTCTGTATTAATATTATGGTCTGTCAATGTAGGTCCCTGATAGAATCACGGCCTAAAATAATGCAAGGCCTTAGGAACTCCCCTTCATTTTTTTCTTTCTTTTTATTTTCTCCTGTACTCCTATTCCTCATATTATCCAAGTTTCCTCTTTTCTGGAAGCCTGCTCCATCTTCCACTACACTTAAGGAAGTTTTATCAATCCCAAGCATTCAAAAATCATGAGTCAGGTCTCTCAGAATCATGAGATTTAAAAATGAATGTTGATTTTAATTTATTTTCTGGTTTGGACACTTTCAGGCTGTGTTTTGAAGTTTTTCTCTGCAACAATGAGGGATAAAAACTCATCTTTCTTTAAAAAAGCAAAGCTGAGCTTCGGCAGTACTCCAGGAGAACTTTAATGGAAAAACACAGAATACTGCTAAACCGATGATAAAATTGTGAGATTTGGCAAGGCTCATAATGAACATTGTGTTGTTGATTCCATTGGGAGCAGAAGGAGGCCCTTTCTAACTGCGGTGAAAGTGAAAATTAAAAGGCCCTTGAGTTTGGGTGGAGAGACACCTGGCTTAGCAGCAGCAGCTATCCATTTGGATAGGGCATATTGTGAAGGCCAAAAGTATAACTGAGTTAAAAGTTTCATGGAGGATAGGTCCATCAGTGGCTATTAACCAAGATGATCAGGGACTTAACCCCATGCTCTGGCTGTCCCTAAACCTCTGACAACTAAAGGCTTGGACTGGACAACAGGGGATGGATCACTGGATAAATTGCCCTGTTCTGTTCACTCCTCTGAAGCATCTAGCACCACCCACAGTCAGAAGATAGATAGATCTGGGCTACATGGTCCATCGGTGTGGCGCAATATGGCCATTCTTATGTTTCGTCAGTAACTAAATTGTGAATTGCCATCTGGGTAAACTATCCTGAATTTGGTAACTGCTTTCATACCTTGGGCATCTGACTTCTCAGTGTGTGAGTAGGGGGTTGAATCAGAGAGTAAGGGAGGTTATGTCACTGGAAGTCCAAGGGATAACTAGAACAATGGCTGTACAGCCAGAGTTAAAAGACAGAAATTGTGTAAGGGGTTGGGCAGGACAAAAAATAAGGGTGAATATCTAGAACATGGTGAAATTTTTCAAAAATGTCATACTTTGTGTGCTTGTGTGTGTGTGTGTGCACATGTCATGCACACACAATCTTTTCTTCACAATTGTTTGCAATTTTTTTGGCAAAATATTCTCACCATTTTAGTCCTTTGTATTAGTAATAATAATAGTAAATAACCTTAAATAGTAAAGAGTTAAAGAGTTAAAGAAAGAAAGAAAGAAAGAAAGAAAGAAAGAAAGAAAGAAAAGCATGTGATTGGGAGTTATTGTTAACTATCAAAACAATATAAAAACAGTAGTCTAAAAGGGTTACAAGGAGAAAAAAATATAACATGGTAACATAGTATCCAAAAAAAGGCTATAGTCAAATGCATTGGAATATAAAAAAAGCCAGGTCTTGTTCTTTGGATCACATTGACTCAGGATACCTAATCCATTGGGAAACTGAGTAGACCATGCCAAAGCCCCAGACCTCACTGAACACTTTCAAATTCATAGCTGAAAGCCAGTCTTGCTTACGTGTGTGTTAGCATTACCAAAATAAATATTAGATGTTAAGTTGATACGAAGGTGTTTAGTGATTTATAAAATGCTTGTAGGATGCTATATGTATTGTTATAATGTAACAGCAAACGTATATATCCCTATAACTAAGTAACCCATCAAACAAGAAAGAAATCTTGTGTAAGGCAATTGATGGTCTCTTACAATAAGATGCTAAATCCTGCTTATTAAACGCAAATGAGCCAGTGTGCAAGATCAAGGATAAAAGACTTTGTTAAGAGTTTTCTTCCCTCTCTGTCCATGAAGAAGGGACCTGTGTGGGAACTGTTGCTGTCAGCTTGGGTTCTGTGAGAAAAAGCTATAATATCAACTCAAGAAACAATTATTTATCTCTCAACTGGTTGGATTCTAACAGGGCAGAATAACTGAACAAGAAGATTGAGATCCCCAGAGTTACTAAAATACTTCTGGGAAGCTAGCAGATTACTACATCTCTGCTACCTTTTGAAATTTTAGATTGTGACTCACCTGTTCATATATTTTAATCTCTCAATAACTCTAAATGCTTTTTCCTAGGTAAAAAATCTTTAGATAATTACAGGATTGGATACAGGTATTGTCTTTGGATAAGATATAGAATACCAGTTGGTCTGGGGCAAGTGACTGGTCTCTTGGGACTGGAAACAACGTGAATATTTTGTGATTTTTGGTGTTAGTGACCATTTATCACTAATTCTAACTTGTATGGGTTGCAAGATAGACTGGAGAGTCCAAGGGGACTATCTGTGACTTCATGATGAGACTGTTACAGTGATCCAGGAGTTCACATTTGTTACTGGGTAGGTGAAATCTAATTATAGAACAAAACACCAGTTTGGGGTGACTGCCCTGCTTTTGACAATCTGCCGTGAGATACACATTAATGGTCATGAGTCACTCCAGACACTGTGACACTGGCATGTGCAGGTTTCCTCTCGATGGTGTCATGGGGCAAGGCCAGATGGCTACAGTAAAATACTGAGAAACAGGTATGTTAGCCCCAGGCTAAACAAATCCCTAGTATCCTGGTAACCAAATGGCAGTTGCTCCAGGTTAATCAAGGCACCTGG
>NC_133769.1:297918616-297930328 GCF_003597395.2 Chelonoidis abingdonii
AATTATAGCTGAAGGATTGAGGAGGACAAGCGTTATTAGACACCAGGAGGAAGGTCCTGAGGTGAGGTTAAAGAAGGTGTTTGGAGGAGGCCATGGGGAAGTAGCCCAGGGAGTTGTAGCTGTCATGCAGCTGTTACAGGAGGCACTATAGACAGCTGCGATCCACAGGGCCCTGGGCTGGAACCCGGAGTAGAGGACGGGCCCGGGTTCCCCCCAAACCTCCTAATTCCTGATCAGACACAGGAGGAGCTGACCCAAACTGTGGGTTCCACAAGAGGGGAAGATCACTGAGGTGAACAAATCCGCCAATAAGTGCAGGACCCACCAAGGTAGAGGGGGAACTTTGTCACAATGGATAATGCCATGAGAGGTGTTTATCTGATACTGTGAATTTATTAGAATTATTACTTACCCCGTCTTATGTGTTTGTGGGTGAAAATTACTTTTCTCTCAAGATCTATTTGCAAAATAAGTCTGAGAATTTGTTTCCTATCTACAGGGAAATAGCTTATTTGCTGATAAGCTCTGAGCAACCCTGAATTTTTAATTCAAATATATGATTTAGGAAGACTGCCTGCATCCTGGTTATTGAAAAGTATGTTTAGTGAACCGGATATTAAGTGCTTAATTTTACACATATTCAAATACTTTCAAAGATTATATTGTACTGTTTCTAAACATCACATGCTGTCAGAATAAGTAATTTCAAGGGCTGGCTGCAGTGTTCTGTCTCTGTAAAAAACATTCATTGTTTCATTATTAGTTGAGCTCATTCTTCTCAGGCAGATACTATAATGAATTGCTGTTAAAATCGTCTCTCTATTTCTGTGTTAGTTAATGGGAAGACATTGTTGACCCCCTACATTGATTATGACATTGTCAGTTGAATGGAACATATATTCGTGCTTAAAAGGACTTTAGCCCAGATTATCAAAAGTACTTTGGCATGTCACTTCTATGGGAGTTAGGTGCTAAAGTACTTTTAAGGATCTGGGGCATTCTTCTTCCTTTTTATCTCACCTCCTCCCCATCCTACCTTATCTTTGTAGGATGCTTACACCTATGCTTCTATCTTGTGTGCCCAAAATGAAGGGATCCTGAAACAGTGGTGTAAGTTAGAAGTTCCCAGCTGTAATTATATCTGTAAGATACTGCTCACAAATCTCACCTAATAAGCAGGCACCCTATTACAAAAGCCCACAGCAATAATTGTAATGAAGGCTTTTAGTAAGTTTGGTTGTGCCCTGTTGTTTTGGCCCACAGCTTTGGGAAATCTTGACTGGTGCAGTGATTTCTCACTCTGGTCAGTGTGCTGATGAAATCCATGCCTTCCAACAGAGCTACATGAAATATGCCTACTCTTGGAGGACTGAGGGAACAGCAGGAATGAAAAACAGCCACTGCAAACAGTTTTGCACATCTTGGTGTGACATTGCTGCATCTCCAGAAGTGTATTTCTGACACTGCTGAAAACTGAACACTGTTCTTAATATAGATGTTCCTCAGAGAAATCTTTTAACTTGAATATAATCAAATCAATAATCGCCTTTCTGTCTTCCTAGATAAACCACGGAAAAGGCTTATTGAGGATGCAACATTCTCAAGGGTCCTAAATTTCCTGAGGCTGTTTTAAGAAATGGAAGAGCTACAGAATACATAGAAACATGCTGCTTGATTACACTTTTAAAATTTCATCTATGTTCTTCAGTGATTTATATTTTTTCAGTATCTGAACTTTTGGAAATTATAGTTTCTATTATTCGTGTTCTTGCTCTCCAGTTTCCACAGTCCTTTTTAGATTTTGTCTCATTATATTGAGGTTCTGTCACAGGCAAGGAATAGAAGAAGGAAGGTCAATTAAGAACAGTGCCTGATAATCACAGAGGCATGGTCTTCATTTCCTCTATAGCTAGGTCTGCTCATATATTAATGTAACATAGGCTAGCGAGATCTACCTGGTGGAAAAAATGCTGTTAACAGTACTTTTTTTTTATGCTCATAATCCCATGGCTTTTCACGGCTGAGAGTGATGAATTACTATCAACCCAAGACAGTTTTTTGATGTGTCCTCTTGTACATGAGAAACTGGGTTGAGACCACCTGAACTCATTTCTCTTGGGATTTTGAACAACTATAAAAAATGGTTTTGTTTTGGACTCGGTAGGCTTCAGAAATGAAAATGCCAGTTTATCGAGGACAACACATCAATCTAATTTGCTACCTGAGTTCCCAATCCTACCCTTGCCCTCATGAAATTTCTGAACAATATGTGATACAATATCAGCCCTACTCCACTATTAAGCCATATTTTACCTAGGAAGTGACCATTTTATCTTTCTGAAATTGCTTGGAATCTAAAAGGTTTTAGGTGCAAATAATTTGAGCAATATTGGTTTATTAATTTTCAAGCAGTTTGGAGAAGTTACTTAATTACAAGAGAGCTGCTTAACGATGAGGATTACAGTTAAATCAGCTGATAGTACAGAAGACTGGCACTATGAAACTTTCTTCTGAAGAAGGGCACAGTTTTTTATAAGGTGATTATCATGTATTGTTCTTTTCTTACATAATAATAATAAACCAATAAATTAAGGCAAATATTCAAAGGAGTTTTTTTCCCTTGGTTTTGAGGTTGCTGAGGTTATAGATAAACACAATTTTCCTTGCTTAATCAACTCAGCTGAACAGCAAGAACACTTTCTGATGTACTCTTCTTTACTGGCCTTACCAGAAATGTCATATTCCAAAATGTACAATTAAAATGAAGAATTTCTAAAATGCTGAAAGAGTTTCTAGAGTTCTCATTGCAATATGAAGACATTTCCCCACCTCACCACACCCCCCCAAAAAAAACAACTAAACAAAAAATCTCATGGATTTTTTGTGCATTCTATGAGAATTTGTGTAAAACGTACATTTTTTTTAATTCCCGCCCAGTGTTTTCAAGTACACAATAGCATCCATCATTAGACTGGGTAGTGGAGCAATGGAAGGATCTATTCAGCAAATGTATTTTGTATTTATTTCCTTATTCCCAGGTTTATTTTCCTGTGCCTTCATTACATGACAGTTCCCTCATTGGTAAGGAAGGAGAAAGATGAACATCATTAAATAAACTGGGTGAGTATGTGTGTGCATGTGCTCTCTTTGTATACACAAATCGTGTGTGTGTGTGTATAAACTGTACCTTTGGGAATAGCTCCTGAGCTGGTGTAAATTGATATGGCTCCACTGAAGTCAATGTAGTCATGCCAATTTGTTACCTGAGAGTCTGCCCTAAATGCACAATCATAGGAACTAGGAATGTAGGACTCCTGGGTCATCAAACCCAGCCCCCCGCTATCTGAGGCAACTCTGGCAGAGGCAAAGGCTACTATTTGAAAATATCCCTTCAAGGCTCAAATTCTCAAGCTTTAGGTATCTAACTTTAGGCACTTGAGTCTTTCCTTTAGGCACCTAACCAAAAATGGCTTGATTATAGAAGGTGCTAAGCAAGCACCCATTATTTCCCACTTCTGTTAATGTGAGATGAGTGTTCATAGGACCTTTGATAATCAGGCCACTTTTTTTCTAGATGTGTGTGTGGGTGGGTGGACCTACATATGGTTTGACTAATTATGCCTAACTTAAGCATCTAAATTTGAAAATTTTATATTAGGACTTCTGGTGATAATAAGACCACACTCTCTCTGTTATCTATTTCTTGGGACTGACAAGGTTATTTTCACAGATATCACAGCTGATGGACAGAGGGCCCAATTCTACAACCCTTTCAGATTAACTCTACTAGTCTTCTAGTATGAGTAAGGCTCTATCTCCACTAGCACTTTTGTGGGTTAAACTTTTGTCAGTCAGAGGTGTGAAAAAACACATCTCTGAGACACATAAGTGTCACCGACAAAAGTGCTGGTGTGTACAGCACTATGTTGGTGGGAAAGTGTATCCTGGCAACATAGCTAATGCCGCTTATTGGGGGTGGTTTAATTATGCTGGCAGGAGAGCTCTCCCCGATCGGCATAGAGTTGCTATACGGGAGACATTACAGCAGAACAATGGGGATGGTGGGAAGCGGTAGCCAGCATATCCCTCGGCCTGTGCTGCTTCCCGCCACTCCCATTGCCCTGGGACAGCGAACCACAGCCAGTGGGAAACATGATCAGCTGAACCTGCTGATGCGGCAGGTAAACAAACTTGCCCGGACCACCAGGGTGCTTACCCTGGTGAGCCATGTGCCAGAGGTTGCCGACTTGAGTTCGATATTAAATGGTGTTGAGATGAACATCAAGATTTATTATCCTCAAAGGTAAATATTGATTTATTTGCCCCAAGGGAAAATATTTCTTGATATTCCTTGAAATAAAATATCTATATGCAGATAAGCTTAATTACATACATTCTAAGGATTAACTGTGCCCGTAGGATTTCTTGTGGTGGGCTTCAGGCATGTGCAATGCAATTTACTTTGATGTTCCTCTGAGCAGAAGCAAAATGCAAACTATTGATCAGCCAATAAATTAAGCCAAGATTTGCTCATGTTATTTGGCTTATCATCGGTGAGCAATAGATTTAACTGATTTCATTTGCAACTGATCAGGATGAAAATTCAATCTGTTGCAAAATCTGAGGATATTAAGGATAAACAGCTCATCACAACAATATTTTCAGCTAATCATCACCCAGGATTTCCCTCTTGTACTGAACATGACATTTCCTGGTAGCAGACGCTCATTGAAGTTAAATCAAAGAAGTTAAATATAATTGTCCATATAGGTTTTCTACATTTGCTAGACTGAATGGGCCACATCTTCAGCAGGTGTAAATGCTGTTCCATTTACAATACTTACAGATGATTCACAACAAAACTGCAATAAAAGAAAGTGAGGTTGAAAAGACAAGCACTAAATCATTGGAAAACTGCCTGTGTATCCTAATTTCTGTCCCCAGGTGCATCAATGGGGACTCCTTCTCTCGGCCAAGAACTCGCCACAATACAGCTGGAGAGCAAAGTCATTGCAGCATGCTGGCATTGGCAGTGGGACTACCTTCCCCAAAGGAGCAGAGCGAGAATGAGTCTGTGGCCTGGTCTACACTATGCATTTAAACCGAATTTAGTAGCATTAAACCGATTTAACCTTGCACCTGTCCACACAACGAGGGCCTTTATATTGATATAAAGGGATCTTAAAACCAGTTCCAGTACTCCTCCCCGACAAGGAGAGTAGCGCTGAAATCGGTATTGCCAGGTTGGATTAGGGTTAGTGTGGCCGCAAATCGACGGTATTGGCCTCCGGGCGGTATCCCACAGTGCACCATTGTGACCGCTCTGGAAAGCAATCTGAACTCGCATACACTGGCCAGGTAGACAGGAAAAGCCCCGCAAACTTTTGAATGTGCAGTCCCATTTGCCAGGTGGACTGCTCTGATTGCACGGTGGCGAGTGCAGTCCCAAATCCGAATGAAGAGCGGGCAGAATGGACCGTACAGGAGATACTTATGGCTAAATTCGCTGTTATGAGGAGACAAATCTGTCTATCAGAGGTGCTGTCTAGTAGAAGACGGAAATGCCAAGAGCATTTGCAAAAAGAATCTCCAGGCTAATGATACGGGTCCACAGCACGAGTGGCTGTGTGACAAGCGTGCTAACGTGAAAGCCAAAGAATCAAAATGTACTCTCATGGAGGGGAGGGCAGGTGTGGCGCACTGAGGACTCCAGCTACCCACAGTCCCCGGCAGTCTCCGAAGAAGTATTTGCAGTGCTTGGCCTGAGCTCCAGATCTGCCTTGTAGGGTGTAAAACACATTGTCCGGGGTTCAGGCGATATCTCGTCAATTACAGGGCCCACTCCCCCCATGGAAAGGAAAAAGGGAAAAAAATCATTGTCTCTACTTTTTTCGTAATGTCACCTATGTCTGCCTGGCCATGCTGCGCTGTTAGATTGGCTGCCGGTGCTGCAGCACTGAACAGAAGCCCATCCTCTCCCCTCCCGCCCCTCCAGCAGACGTAGAGTGCAGAAGGACTGGTAGCTGCCTTGTGCATTATCTCTTTGTGTATTGTTCTGCTTTTTCTTGTCTCTTTCTTATGTTTGTGTCTTAGCCGTTGGATTTTTGCTTTTTTCTGGTTTTGTTAAATTAATAGGAATGACTCATCCGTTGATCTAGTCAGTGTTGTTCTTTTAAGTTCTTGCTCATCATATCATATTTTCTGTTTGTGGTCTGAAGGCGTCCATCAGCCCCCCTCCTTTCATGTCTGAAAGAAAAGAGTTCTGTACTGCCTGACTATCATAGCAGAGGATGCTGGACTCCTCTCCCCCCCACCGTTTAATGTCCTGCCGGGAGCTATCATATGCAACTGGGAGGCTGGCGCTTCCCCTATGTGTCAGTGCGGGCTGCACTAAGAAAGTCAAATTGGTTTCTTATTTCCTGCAGTTCTTTAGTTACTCGATAGTACAGAATGGTAGTGATCCTGCGAACGGGTTAGCCAGGAAGTGGGGGGGGAGATGGAGGAGCGAACGTGTGGGTGGGTCGGCAGGTTTTGGGCTATCTTCTCTTGGTTTTATTTGCCTATTGTATGTTCTTTTTCATTTCTTTGGGTCTTGGTATCTTGTGACGTTGAGCGGCTGGTGCTTTCTTGGTACACTGGTTCTCTAAGTACACTGCCCCATATTCTAGGAGACTGACTTATTTTAGGAACAACATAAAGACGGGAATGACCCAGATGCTCATTCCCATTTTGTCTTTGTGCGCCCCTGGCCAAACTCAGCGAAGGTCAGCCAGGAGCACCATGAAAGCAGCAGATGTACAGATACGACTAATACCATCATCTCATCAACAATTTACAATTGCACAGGGAGCGGTACGGAGACGGCTGGTAACCATCTCTGCTACCTTGCAAAGGCAAATGAAGCTGTTGGTGTACAGCGGGGTGCAGTATAGTCGCCTTCTGTAGCGGGCGATCAGTTACACATGACGGGTGACAGTGACAGAAAGGCAAACGAGGCTCATGAGTGGCGCATTGCGGTAGTGGCGTGGTCTGCGGCAGGTGGCAATCCAGGGAAAAAGGGTGCGAAATGATTGTCTGCCATTGCTTTCACGGAGGAAGGAAGGAATGACGACATTTACCCAGAATCACCCGCGACACTGTTTTTCACCATCATGCACTGGGATCTCAACCCAGAATTCCAGTGGGTGGGGGAGACTGCGAGAACTATGGGATATCTATGGGATAGCTACCCACAGTGCAAGGCTCCAGAAATCGACGCTAGCCTCGGTACATGGACGCACACCACTGAATTATTGTGCTTTGTGTAGCCGCGTGCACTCGATTTTATACAATCTGTTCTACAAAACCAATTTATGTAAAATTGGAATAATCCTGTAGTGTAGACATACCCTATGATTGTACATCCTTCAAAACTAGTGATTAGAAGTGGCTAGTTGTAGGATGCAGAGGTCAATGTATACTATGCACCCAGTGAAAAAATATGGTGTTGCTCATACAAGCAATGCCTTGAGAATCCCAGGAAGAATTCTGGCTGTGTCGTTCAGGATAAATCTTGGTGCTTCCTGCTGAAATATGTATCTCCAGCCTTGCTAATGCAGGTCTGTGCCCTCGAGGCATAATCTTGCCCATAGAGTTTCTTAGGAGTAACTTCTCCTGACACATCACCGTTCTGGTCAGAGTATGAGTAGCAGCTCAGTCCATCATCATACCATGTAGATATGTGGCCTATTTAGTATTTTGTGTAAAAGAGAAGTGCTTTGGCATGCTGCTGTCTACCATGTTTGTTTGTTTTTCCACTTCTTCAAATTTTGTATGTTTAGTCCATCAATCCTTTCCTCTGTTGAGAAATACTGTAATTATTGCTAATGCTGGATGCAAAACAATAAGGATCTCATCATTCACCCAGTATGGTCAATAGCAACAGACCCATTGACTTCAACAGATGTAGGAACAAGCCACATATGCACATATATTATTACAAAGTTAGGAACTGATCCTCTGAGATGGTGTATGCCCCATGAGAGCTGTTGAGTAGCAGTGACATCACTTGGAGTTGAAGATATTGAGCAGCTGACAAGAGAAGCTCAGAAACTTTCTGGATAAGGCCCTAGGTTAGTTGTTAACAAAATCTCAGTTGCACAAACAGTTGGTTGTGCAAAATGTGCACTTGTGGGTGAAAACAAATAACTTTGCATGCAGAACAAGTAGTTTGCTTTTGCACAATAGAGAAAGGCATATATTGTGCATGCAATCAACACTTTGCATGCACAGTGGTTTATTTTATTCTCACACTAAAACTCTTTGACTGAAATAGGCCATGGCTTGGGTGGAAGAATGTGTTTCTTTGCATGGTATTTCAAATTTCTTTTGTGAAGATAGATAATCCAGTTATCTGATTTACAAGTACATTATTCATTTGCTCAAACTACTATCTGCTTAATGGTATACATAATAAATTTATAGACAGACACACATCTTCACAGCTCACTGAATTCACATCTTTGCTTTCATAGCCAATTTATCATTTGAACCTAGACATGTGTCAGAATTATTATGTGTGCATCCTTTCTTTGCAATGTACCGTGCAGTAACTAGATTTGTACGTTTCTGACAATTATGGTTTTGTGTCTCTTGTCACATGTCATAGAACAAAATAAAGCACAGAGACAAAGACCAATAAATAATTATAATAATCATTATATTCTCAACAAATTTCAGTCTCGATCTCATTCAGCCTGCAGCATGGAAACTTCATTCCTCTGCACAGTTAATATTCTACATCAGCTGTCCTCAGCATCTGATGGTTCCATAAAAATTGTTCTCAAGTTTATGCATTTTCTAGCTTTAATGTTTCTAGGCCTTCTGGTTCCAAAGGTAGCCCAAAGTAGACCCGTTCCATCAGTCTTTAGTCACATAAGAAGACCTGTAGAAATCAATGGAACTATACGCATGGCCTAACAGACATCTGCCTTGAACCTAGGCTAGCATGCAAGGTCCTAAATGCAACAGAAATTCCATGTTTCCATTCCACACAGCACATAATTCAGCTGGCAATACTGTAGCCGCAGCAATCCCAGCTCCTAATATGGAATTGTAATGGAGTATTCTGCCCCTTTCCGGTGGCAGAGGGCTTGGAGAGCACCCAGTACTGTTGCAGAGGGAGCTCAGAAAGCAGTTGCTGGGAATCATCTGAGGGCAATGCCAGATTGTGTACAATAACAACCAGCTACATTATAGAGATCAGGGCCCCAGCTTCCTGGGATGGGGGCATGGACTGGAAGAACACTGTCCTGTAACTGCAACTCCAGGTTGCAGACAATGCAGAAGAGAACTTCAAGGGGATGGGAGGCCCTGCAGACATCCCTAAGCTGGGTGGAGATCCTGACCACTAAGGTGCCAGAGGCCAGGGAGTCCACAACTGATGTTGGAAATGGGACTGTTACCTTATGTTTTCACTCCATTGTAGCCCTGTGAATAATGAAACCTAATAAGAGCTACACCCTATCAATATTATAACCCAGTAGTGTCATTCTATTTATAGCAAGTTAAAACAATACATGAGATAAGATCAACACCATGTTTTCCTTTTTTTGTATTAAACAATAAGCAGAGCCCTGAAACAAGGGCTGTGAACTGATCTGGATGTGGCCAATTATTTTCCCCCAAGCTGATGATTGAATCCAACAGCCTATAATAGCTTTCCCTAGCAGTATTTATAGTTCTGTTTCCATTGATACACAAACCCACAGAATGTACTTGTTGGTTCCCCCATTTTCAAGATTATTGGTGTAAATAAAATAATTTGCATGGATGAGCATTAAGTGGTACTGAAGGATTACACTGGGCTCAGACTGGGCTGAATTTCATCCAAACAGGATCTCAATATCTAACTAGCTGATTTTTAGGAATATGTTTACAAGCTGGTTTTGAAAACTTGGCCCTAATTCACAGTTTCATATTGGCATAGGGTAACTCTACTTGGAGAGCGCCTCTGCAGCAAGCTGCAACATAACAGGCATGCGATCTCAGTTTCCCCTGTCAGGTGAGCCGATAATTTCACTTCAGGCTTTCTTGTCTCAAAACTACTCCTTGGGGCTGGTTTATTTCAACATAGACCAAACAGGCCATAACAAAAGTTCCAAGTAGATAAACTATTTCTCACACCAGTCCAAGCAGTCATTAAAACCCAAGACTCTCGTCTCTTAATGCCCCACATACTGTACACCGGCACTTTAGACCATGACTGGACACTCTGCCAGTCCTCTGCTGTCCTTGTGCCAGGGCAGCCACCCTATCCCTTCCAACTGAAAGGCAATCCTACTGTTCCCATCAAGAACCCCCAAGGCCTCTCTATTGAGAGCATCCTTGCCAGAAAAGCATCCCAAATTCATCATGGCCCTCTCACTGTTTCTTTGGATCCATCTGTCTGATCCTGGAATAATCAGCATGTCAGATCTTCTGCTGCTCCCCTCCCTTCAGCCATCTCTCACCCTTGGCTTCTGCTCCGCAGCTCAGAGCAAGTAGGCAACTTCCTATGCTGTTCCTCATACCTTCAGCCCTTTCCAGACCCCTCTCCCTAGGTTGACCAGACTGCAAATGTGAAAAATCGGGACAAGGGTTGGGAGGTAATAGGAGCCTATATTAAAAAAAGACCCCAAAATCGGGACTGTCCCTATAAAATCAGGACATCTGGTAGCCCTACCTCTCCTTGGCTTGATAGCATCAGCCAGCAAACCCTTCTTGCTGTTATCCTGCCTTCAGCCTTCCCAGGAACCACCTTTGGAACTTTTCAGGACTCCACTAGTTCCCTGGTCTCTGTCAGTTCTCACCTGCCTTTCCTGACTAAACCAGTGTGTTCTGACTCCTTGAGACCCCCTCTCACAAGTTCTCTCACTGATCCTTTTTAGCCACAGCTACTGCCCTGCCTTCTTAACTGGCTAAATGGGACAACTTGCTCTGACAAAGGAAAGGAGGACAAACTTAATTTACTGGGGCCAGCAACCCTGTGATACATAATAAATATGAAAAATAGTGTGACAGTGGAGCTAATCCCTAATGAATTTGTTTGACTTCAGTGGCATTGGATCTAAAACACAATGCTTTCATCCCGTCCTCTTTCCCATTCTTGTTCCTTCCCCAGCTTCTACTCCTCCGTACCTCAACTTTCTGCTGGCAAAATGTGAAAGTACCATAGTTATGTAAGAGAATTAATTAAAGCTGTTGGCATTTAACTATACTGAACATTGTGGATTGTTGAAAGCAGAGCTGGTTGGAAATTTTTCAGTAAAACATTTTTTCATCTGAAAATTCCAAATAATCAAAACTAAAACTTTTCATGGAGCTTTGCAACCAGGGGGCTGCTAACAGGCAGTTTCGCAAGAGAGTTCTCCAGATGAAGGAGGAGCACATACAGCATCTGTGGGGTAAGTGACTGTTTGCAGTGTGTGTGTTTGTTTGTGTTTCGGGGTTACTTGCTGTGTGCTGAGCTTGTATTTGTCAGTCTGTTTGTTTGTTTTGTTTGTTTGAAGGAAGTGTGCTGTAGCTGGCAGTTGGAGGCTGAGCGACAAAGGAAGGTTTGAAAGCTAGAAGCCTCTGGTAATTGGCTGACCCTTAACCAGTGGGCGGGGCATTCACTCAGGCCAGGGCTTTATAAAGCCACGCATAAGTGACCAGGGGAGCTTTGCGACCAGGGGACTGCTAACAGGGAATTTC
>NC_133769.1:297934355-297956008 GCF_003597395.2 Chelonoidis abingdonii
ATCTCCATCTCTGGAAATATTTAAGAGTAGGTTAGATAAATGTCTATCAGGGATGGTCTAGACAGTATTTGGTCCTGCCATGAGGGCGGGCAACTGGACTCGATGACCTCTCGAGGTCCCTTCCAGTCATACAATCTATGAATCTATGAATCAGTTTTGACAAAACTTTCAACTGGAACGTTTCTCAAGTCCAGGATAGATTTCTGCAGGGGGGGGGAGGTTGGAGGTGTGGATGGGGCATGGGGGGAAGGGCTTAAGCCATACAACTGGATATGGGGAAAATATATTCAAGTCCCTTCTCTGTCTGATTCAGTTAGGGCCTTAACCACCAGGCAATAAATTCAGTCTTTTTCTCCTGGCCCAATGAATATTTCAGGGGTTGGCAACCTCTGGCACGCAGCTCGCCAGGATAAGCACCCTGGCGGGCTGGGCCAGTTTTTGTTTACCTGCCACATTGGCAGCTTTGACCAATCACAGATCCACAGGTAAACAAACTGTCTGGGCCCGTCAGCGTCTTTCCCTGGCCAATCCCTGTTATACACAGTAGAACAGTTCCAACAGGAGAGATTGAGAGACTGGTTCTATATTAGGGCACTCACCCAATTAGGCACAGTAGAAACTTAAACCAGGGACTCCTCTATCCCAGCTATGTATTCGGTTATTAGATATTCTGGGACGAGGACTCTTGCTCTGAAAAAGCTCAACTTAATTCTGGTGTGTGTGGAAGGAAAAAAATGTTAAAACCTTGAATTTCATCACAAATGTTTTGTTTCCTAGCCAGTCTTACTTGAAATGGGTATATTTTGGTCAGTTTCTTTTGCCTAAACATCTTCAGTTGGAAAAGGAAAACAGAATAAGTATTTCAAAGTGTCAATATAACACAGGCACAGCATTATAATTTGAAAGGGCCATCCAAACTCTTAATACCCTAAAGATAATCCGCTGTAGTAGAAATCTGAAGCTAGTTTTTCCAGTTAGAATGAGAGCGCTGCAGGTAATTATGTGGACAATCTTCAAGGCTGAGATTATTTTAACATACTTGATGCTTGAATTAGTAGTGCATAAAACAATTTGGATGAAATCCAAGCAAAGAGAAACAAAGTAGATTTATGGGAAATTTAGCTCTGAAAACTGATGCCCTAAAATTAACAAAACAAGCTCATATCTTGTAAAAGAGAGAGAGAGAGGGAATGCAAGTTTTCAGCTTTCTAAGTAAATATAAATCAATCAATCAAAAAACAAATATTCAGGCATGATGAAATTATTTGAACATATTTCTTGAGGTGAAAAAAAACAACTTGAAATTAGACATATTTCCTGCATATTCTATTAAGAGTGAGTCCTACAAACAAATGAACTCTGGTTTATTTGGTAGGGACCTTTCATTTTATTTGAACAGTATTGTGTAAGTAGTGATTCAACTGGAAGCGTAAAAAAAAGAAAGCTAAGGAAGTTATTTATGAAAAAAAACCTCGATAATGGAAAGGATATGAGCGGTTATGTGGCTAAAGCACCAGTTTTGTCTTTTGGAGTCTTGATCCCATGGGCGGCCTAAATTAAATTATATATATCCTTGTGGCTGATTGGGCATATCAGAAAACCACTGTAAATAATTTCAGAACTGAAATCATCTGATTAAGAGAGGTGTATGACTGTGCTAGCAGTCCCTCTATGTAGATAGAGGTTATCGGTTAACTGTGACTATCTCTGAAATATATTATATTATATTATATTATATTATATTATATTATATTATATTATATTGATAAATAGAAAAATTCAGGTTCCAAGGCACTTTTGTTCTAATGACATTTTACAGTCACAAATAACATCTCCTTTTCACATTTATTAAAATAGGCTTGCCATATACTTTGCATTTTAACAATGAACTAGGCCAGATTCTGCTTTCAATAAAGTAGGGGTAAATCTGGACTAAAATAAATTCAGTGGTCTTATTTTGGATTTACACTGATGTAACTCAGAGGAGAATACAGCCAATTTATATTAATATTAAAATTTTACAGTTGCAGTTAGCTTCATGTTCTTACCCAGAGCTTTATATAATATGTCTTAAAATTTAATATAAGTGTAGAGATATATTTTAGATTATGATAAATCATTTCTCCTTTTACAAAAGATTGTTTTGAGACATAGCTTCTTGGTCTAATTCAACAACTGCTTATATAGTTTTACAGACAATTTATTGGGAAAGTATATAAATTTAATGTTGACAATTAGGAATATGGGCAGTTGTCTTAAGAATTCTATTTAGCTTCTGAGAATTTGTGTGTTCTGCTATTTAAAGATGCAGAACAAAGAGGAATTCTGGAGGCCAAATTCTGCCCTAAGACATATGCACTAATGTCTTCTTTGCATTAATAGACGATGTGCAGGAATACCTGCAGGCAGAGTTTGCACATTAAAGTATTCTGACTATCCTCCAAACATATGTAATGACTGATATTTCAGAAGCAAAACCTAGCCAGTACTTCAAATGGAGGGGCATAGTCTATTCACTTTAACTCTCTGGTATCCATATCAACAAGAGGTACAGTACACCATAATGCATATGCACAAGGGGGCCGAATTAAGGTTTCACGGGCAAACTTCATTCTGGCATTTCCTAACATAAGAGCGCTTGACTTTGAAACTTTTAAATCCTTTACTTCAAATTTCCTGATGTTTTATGGTTTAATTCATTGATGAGAGCAACCTTAACTAACGTTAAATGAAATTATTTTTGGTTGTGAATTATTATTTATATTGCAGCGACATCTAAAATGTGCCAGGTACAGCAGATGCATAGCAAGGCCCAGTGCCTAACCCAAAGAGTTTACAGTAACCTAATGTCTCAATTCTGCAAACACAAACCTGAATAACTGTACATGTGTGAGTAGTCTTAATAGATTCAGTGAAACTATTCAGGAGTGGTAGTGTTTGAAAGATACATAAAGGCTGGGTTTTAATGGGAGTTAGGCAGATACGTATCTTTTATGAATCCCACTTTGAACTCCATGTTGACACATCCCTATGCTCATTGAATACCCATCAAAGTCAACTGGGCTCCAGAGAGTTGATTGCTGGTGAGGAGCTCATTGCAGGGTCAGGATCTTAAAGGCAAACAGATGAATGGTGGGGGAAATGGATGAAACATACAAGCAAAGAAGTCAGAGTGATGTCTGGTACAAGTCTTGTTAGTTCCATGTTCTTTACTTTGTTCTAAATGATTTAACACCTCATCAGTGTTCATTCCATAATCCAGGAATGTAAAACCTCCACAATTTGTGAGTTATGGGCATAATCCACATTTTTCCATCTTAAAAAAAATAAATAAATAAACCACCATCTGCCACCAAATTATATAACCTCACTTATACATATAAAGTATAAATAGGGCTTCGTTGCTTTGTTATTGTGGCTCTCTTAGACTTTGGTTTTGATTTTGTTTAACACAAATTATCAATTTGTATTTACCAAGATTAATATTGATTTGCAACAACCTGTGTGTTCTTTAATTCACAACATATTTTAATTGGTAAGAGATTCAAAGTGCCAGGCTGATCATTTTGCTTTAATATGAATTAGTTTAAAAACCCAATTAGAACAAGGCATCGCATGCATCTCTACAATAATTGCTATTGTTTTCCATTTATTCTTAACATTTCAATATTTAATCCATATCAGTGACTTTACAATTAATCTAGAAGTCAGACATGTGATCAGTAAAGTATGACAGTCAGTGTAAACCCAGATTGTGGTCTCAGTTTAAATCCAGAGTAACTCAATTGGTACCAACTGGTACCAGAATCTGACCCACTGTATAAAATATTTTAAAAATCCTTGATATTGTCTTTATTGCGTCATAAACCTCGGAACAGAAAACAAACAAACAAACAAACAAAAAAAATTCTCATATACCTGGATGTCAATGCTGCAAACCAATAAACATAGGGGTTACCTTTATTTACAGGCCAGATTGCACATTATACCAGTGGGGATGGGGAGGAGTTAGGGCCAGGTCCCTTTTCCCACCCATCCTTGCAGCAGACCCAAGCACAGCAGTGACAGTTTGCTTTTCCCTCTGTTGGAATGTAGCAGCCAGTGCATTTCCCTTGCTTGAGAGGGAGCTGTGCAAGGAATTCTACTTCTGAGGTTAGGTGGTGTGTACAATGCATAATGGACCTATATGTAAATAAACTACTCATGTAATAAGGTTTTCGGGACAGCATCAACACAAAGTGGGATGGATTCATAGTTACCTGCTACCAAGCAGCCATCAATCCAGTTTAGCCAGCCAGTCACACCCAGTTTACAGCTGTGCTAGAGGGGCATAAAGCATGTAGACTGAATCCATTAATCTAACTCATAAATTGCCCCCTTTAATTTGTACATTTTTATTGTAAATCATGACAGCTTGTTGGCTGTCTCAGTTTACTGATTTGTTAACTCACCTAGCTACATTGTAGTGTGAATTATTAACTTTTGTTTTGTGTATGTCATTTGTGTACATATATTTTGTTGGGAAGTGAAGGTGGAATTGAGCAGTGTGTAATATTAACTAGAATCTGAAGTGCAGAGACACAGGCTTACAATGTTTCTGTTGAAAACTTTTTTTGAGATGCAGTGGTAAACCTGGATTGATTACTGTTTATAATAGTAATAATCCCAACAAAATCAGTCATTAGCACAGTTAACAACTAATTTGTTGGAGTTTTAATTGCCCTTGGCTTTGCCTCAAGCTGTTAGAACACTGGTCATAAACTGCTGGTTACAATTGATTTCTTGGGGCCCTATTTAAGAGAAATTTTATTTCAATTCAGCACCAACAGAGCCTAATCTTGATTCAGTAAATAAAATTTTCTCTCTCACTTGGCTGCAGATCTCTTATTCTTTATTTATCTTTGCATACCCTTTCACTACTATGGAATACAAATCCCTGAGGACCATACCAGTGGATTAAGGATGCATTTTCGACCATGTGATTTCTCTCTCTGCATCCATCTAATGGTTACCCCTCATTTGTCACATCAACACAAACTATGAGGCCAGGACCACACTACACCCTTACTTAAATATAACTATATTGCTCAGGGCTGTGAAATACCCACACCCCTGAGTGACCAGTTATACTGACCATAACCCTCTGTGGAGACAACATTAGTCTGGCGGGATTGCTTCTCCCACTGACATAGCTACTATCTCTCACTGAGGTGGAGTTAGTAAGCAAAGACAGGAAAGCTCTCTTCAATCGGCTAAGAGCATCTTCACCAGAAGCACTACAGCAGTATAGCTGTACCAGTGCAAATTTGCAGTGGAGATCTGCCTTGAGTCTTCACTTTTAAGGCCTTTCATGACCTAGCCACACCCTATCTATCATCTCTGAAACATTACAGAGATGCCAGCTCCTACCTTCATCCTCCCAGGATGCTCACCTTTGTCATCCCTTTGCTAAATTTACAAACAAACAAGTTCATCCTTTCTCCCACACCACCTGTTAAATATGGACGAGCTCCCTATAAACACTCACAAAGCCACCTCATCGTCTTCTTTCCCATCCCTTCTTAAAACACTTCTCTGATGCCTAGAAAAAACTTGAGAATGGTTAGGTTGTGGTTGTTCTGTGGCCACTGCTTTTCATGCTGACTAGTACTGTCTCATATTTTCTAGCACTATCCCCATCTGTCTATTGTATTCACCTGTCATATCTTATCTTATACTTGGACTGCAAGGTCTTCAAGGCAGGAACTATTTGTTGTCTTTGTATCAGGTGTAACACACGGGACAGTTATCCATAGATTCTAGTGCTGGAAGGGACCTTGAGAGGTCATTGAGTCCAGTTCCCTGCCCTCATGGCAGGACCAAATACTGTCTAGACCATCCCTGGTAGACATTTATCTAACCTACTCTTAAATATCTCCAGAGTTGGAGATTCTACAGCCTCCCTAGGCAGTTTATCCCAGTGTTTAACCACCCTGACAGTTTGGAACTTTTTCCTAGTATCCAACCTAAGCCTCCCTTGCGGCAGTTTAAGCCCATTGTTTCTTGTTCTATCTTTAAAGGCTAAGATGAACAAGTATTCTCCCTCCTCCTTATGACACCTTTTTAGATACCTGAAAACTGCTATCATGTCCCCTCTCAGTCTTCTCTTTTCCAAGCTAAACAAACCCAATTCTTTCAGCCTTCCTTCATAGGTCATGGTCTCTAGACCTTTAATCATTCTTGTTGCTCTTCTCTGGCCCTCTCCAATTTCTCCACATCTTTCTTGAAATGCGGTGCCCAGAACTGGACACAATACTCCAGTTGAGGCCTAACCAGTGCAGAGTAGAGCGAAGAATGACTTCTCGTGTCTTGCTCACAACACACCTGTTAATGCATCCCAGAATCATGTTTGCTTTTTTTGCAACAGCATCACACTGTTGACTCATATTTAGCTTGTGGTCCACTATAACCCCTAGATCCCTTTCTGCCATACTCCTTCCTAGACAGTCTCTTCCCATTCTGTATGTGTGAAACTGATTGTTCCTTCCTAAGTGGAGCACTTTGCATTTGTCTTTATTAAACTTCATCCTGTTTACCTCAGACCATTTCTCCAATTTGTCCAGATCATTTTGAATTATGACCCTGTCCTCCAAAGCAGTTGCAATCCTCCCAGTTTGGTATCATCTGCAAACTTAATAAGCGTACTTTCTCTATGCCAATATCTAAGTCGTTGATATGAAGATATTGAACAGAGCCGGTCCCAAAACAGACCCCTGTGGAACCCCACTTGTTATACCTTTCCAGCAGGATTGGGAACCATTAATAACTACTCTCTGAGTACAGGTTATCCAGCCAGTTATGCACCCACCTTATAGTAGCCCATCTAAGTTGTATTGCCTAGTTTATTGATAAGAATATCATGCGAGACCGTATCAAATGCCTTACTAAAGTCTAGGTATACCACATCCACCTTCTTCCCTTATCCACAAGACTTGTTATCCTATCAAAGAAAGCTATCAGATTGGTTTGACATGATTTGTTCTTTACAAATCCATGCTGGCTATTCCCTATCACCTTACCACCTTCCAAGTGTTTGCAGATGATTTCCTTAATTACTTGCTCCATTATCTTCCCTGGCACAGAAGTTAAACTAACTGGTCTGTAGTTTCCTGGGTTGTTTTTATTTCCCTTTTTATAGATGGGCACTATATTTGCCCTTTTCCAGTCTTCTGGAATCTCTCCTGTCTCCCATGATTTTCCAAAGATAATAGCTAGAGGCTCAGATACCTCCTCTATTAGCTCCTTGAGTATTCTAGGATGCATTTCATCAGGCCCTGGTGACTTGCAGGCATCTAACTTTTCTAAGTGATTTTAACTTGTTCTTTTTTTATTTTATCTTCTAAACCTACCCCTTCCATTAGCATTCACTATTTAGGCATTCTTCAGACTTCTCTCGTGAAGACTGAAACAAAGAAGTCATTAAGCATCTCTGCCATTTCCAAGTTTCCTGGTTACTGTTTCTCCCTCCTCACTGAGCAGTGGGCCTACCCTGTCCTTGGTCTTCCTCTTGCTTCTAATGTATTGATAAAAAGTCTTCTTGTTTCCCTTTATTCTCATAGCTAGTTTGAGCTCATTTTGTGCCTTTGCCTTTCTAATCTTGCCCCGGCACTCCTGTGTTGTTTGCCTATATTCATCCTTTGTAATTTGTCTTAGTTTCCATTTTTTATATGACTCTTTTTTATTTTTTAGATCATGGAAGATCTCATGGTTAAGCCAAGCTGATCTCTTGCCACATTTTCTCTCTTTCCTACCCAGCGAAATAGCTTGTTTTTGGGCCCTTAATAGTGTCCCTTTGAAATACTGCCAACTGTCCTCAGCTGTTTTTCTCCTCAGTCTTGATTCCCATGGGACCTTACCTATCAGCTCTCTGAGCTTACCAAAATCCACCTTCTTGAAATATATTGTTTCTATTTTGCTCTACTACCTTCTACCCTTCCTTAGAGTTGTGTACTCTATGATTTCATGATCACTTTTACCCAAGCTGCCTTCCACTTTCAAATTCTCAACGAGTTTTCCCTCTTTGTTAAAATGAAATCTAGAACAGCTTCCCCTTCGCAGCTTTTTCAACCTTCTGAAATAAAAAGTTGTCTGCAATGCAGTCCAAGTCTGTGCCCCCGCTGTATTATTTTCCCAACACATATCTGGATAGTTGAAGTCCCTCATCCAG
The DNA here is from genome assembly GCF_003597395.2 of Chelonoidis abingdonii. Taxonomy (NCBI): domain Eukaryota; kingdom Metazoa; phylum Chordata; order Testudines; family Testudinidae; genus Chelonoidis; species Chelonoidis abingdonii. The sequence continues at coordinate 297,942,562 of NC_133769.1, forward strand.
GGCCGGTGCAAGCATTTAGGCAAACTAGGCAGCAGCCTAGGATGCCTAGTGGTTGGGGGCGCCTAAAAGTCCCCTAAGGCAAGAAGATGGAATGGAGGTGAGCTGGGGTGAGGGGAGCGGGGAGGGCTGCCCGCAGTAATGGGGAGAAGGCGCACAGAGGAACAGCTCCTCACCCCAGATCACCTCCACTCTGTCTCCTCCGTTGAGCACACAGCTCAGCTCTAAGTCTCCTTCAATCAGCACCGCAAGCCTGGGTGGGGAGAAGAATTAGAACGGCACTGGTGTGCTCAGCGGAGGAGGCGGAGCCAAGGTGAGCTGGGGCGGGTTAACCAGATAGGGTTAGCTTCCACGTGGGGAGTCTCCCCAGGCAGCGTTAGCTGCCAAGGAAGGGGGTGGAATTCTCCACAGTCAGGGTTAGCTGCTGTGGCCGGGGCGGGAAGTCTCCCCAGGTGGAGTTAGCTGCTGTGGGGGGATAGGGGGAGTCTCCATGGGCAGGGTTAGTTGCCATGGGGGACGGGGAAGAGAGGGGTTAGCTGTTGTGGGTGGTGGGTAGCTGCTGCCGGGGCGGATCCCCCGGTGGGAGGCTGAGTTAGCTGCCGTGAGGTAGGGCAGGGTTAGCTGGGTGTGAGGGTGGGGGGTGCAAGGTGGAAGTTTCTCCTGGGGCGTGAAACTTCCTGGCACCGGCCCTGCCCTTATCACCACCAAATCTTGGGTTTTGGATGATTTTATTAGTTGTTTGAAAAAAAAGCCTCATCCACCTCTTCCACCTGGTTAGGTGGCCTGTAGTAGACTCCTAGCATTACATCATCCTTGTTTTTTATCCCTTTTAGCCTAACCCAGAGACTCTCAACACTTCCATCTCCTATGTCCATCTCCACCTCAGTCCAAGTGTGTGGTGATGATTAGGGCCCCTCGGGTGCTATCTGAATACAAATACTAAATAATAATTTTCCACCTGTAGAATACAAGGGTGGTTCAAACAAGATAAATGTAAAAAGGAACGTAAGAAAATTTATAAACTCCATTACATGTCCAGTTAATATTGTTCTAAAAAAAATTCACTTGTTTTAACAAAATATATGAACAGTAGAAATGCTTTCATAATTTTTTGTTTATTTATTTTTAAATTCTAATAAAACATTTCTGAAAGTAAACATTCAATTTAAAACCAGGGATTTGAACTATTGTGCTAGTACATGAGAACCGTAATGTGAAATTGATCGAAAACTGGCTGGAAACTAAAGTGGAACTGACTAGTCATTGGTTATTGCCCAAATAGCCAAATATCATAAATAGTTAAAGTAAATTTGAATCTAAATTTATTTCAGTTTTTATTAGAACTATGTGTACTACAGGAAGACACACAGAGAGAATAAGAGAGTGTTATTTAATCTGACAGTGACCCTTTAAAATTTGAATTGTGGATCTGTTGAGTGCAGACTGATATACGCAGATGGACTGACAGAGTCTGACTGACAACACTACTGTGCATGGAAGCCTTTAATTTCAAGACAAACACACTGAAATCATCTCATGTGTTTTTGAACTCTGATAATAGTATTTCAAGACATATAATACTCAAAGCTAAGTCTTGTAAAGTTGTATAGTTTTTTTCCACACTAATTCTAAAAATCTTTCTCTCCCTTTATGGCCCTACTCGCTAAAATCCTAGTCCATGCCTTAGTTGTATCTTCCTTCATTATTTTAACCTCCTCTTCTCCAGCCTTCCCACCTTTCCTTTTTCTACTTTAGTTAAAGTGTGGCTGCTAAAATCATCCTTATTTCCTGAAAATCCAAACCTGTCACTACCCTCCTTCCAGGCCCTTCACTACTTTCTTTGCCAAATTCATGGTCACCATTCTCCTATTTAAAGTCTCCACGACATTGCCTCAGCCTACATCTCTGGTCTAGTTTCTTCCTATACCCAGGCCTTAGAGTCTTTTCAGTCATCTGTCTGTAATGTTTCCTGCATTCCTTTCAACCAATCTCTCTTTGATTTTTTTGTAGTACTGCCCTTTGTGAGAAGCAACTTTCCTCTTCCCACTCATTTAATAAACTCCTTCTTCTCATATATATCTTTCTTTAAAAACCAGTAAGAAGAGTGATCTCCTGGTTAGGAACTATATTCTGGCTTAGGAGATCTCTGTTCAGGTCTCAGCTGTGACAAACTCCTTTTGTGACTTTGGGCAAATCACTTACTCACTCTGTACCTCAAAGTCCTACCTTTGGAATGATACTCCCTTTCCCCGGCCTTTTATCTCCATTGTTTACTTAGATTGTAAAGTATTTTAGGGCATTGCTCATCACTTACTATGTGCATGTACAGCTCCTAGCACAATGGGCCCCCTGATTTCGGTTCAGGCTTCTCTATGCTACAGTATCTTTAACAACTATTAATAGGAAGTACTTCTTTTGCTCAGTCTTCCATTTTTGATCTCCTCCCACTCTAATTCTGATGCTGTTTGTATTGTGTCTGTCTAAAGTCAGCTTCTTGGGTCTGGGATCCTATTTCATTTTATGATTGTAAAGCACCATGTACACTAGTTAATGCACCAAATAAGCAATCTGTAATAATACTGCAGAACATGCATTTATAAATATCCTCATCAGATATTTATGTTCCATAAAGTGGGCATCAGTTATCATTTTAATTTGTTGCTTTTTCTTGCTAACCAAAGGAAGCTCAAAACTTTTTAGTTTCATCCTTCCCTGCCAGGAAAAAAAAAAAACAAAAAAAAAACCACTCTTCATCGGCTATTCAGGTATCAGGAAATGAAACCACAAGCATCAGGAGTTAAGTAAAAGACAGAAACAGTTACAAGTTAAGCATCAAGGAAGCAATAGTCAGGTGTCAGATATTAAGAAACAGGCTATAAGGATTAGAAGAGAGGAAAAAGTTATGCTTAAAAAAAGCCATCCTTGCTTATCTATGATATACCAGTATATACCTCATATATATGGTTCTCTTGTCTCGTCTCATATGATATTCTATACTTCCAGAATCATAGAATATGAGGGTTGGACGGGACCTCATGAGGTCATCTAGTCCAACCCCCTGCTCAAAGCAGGACCAATTCCCAACCAAATCATCCAAGCCAGGGTGTTGTCAAGCCTGACCTTAAGAAGCTCTAAGGAGGAGATACCACCACCTCCCTAGGTAACCCATTCCAGTGATTAATATATATACACACACAATAAGAAATACGAAAAGCATATATATATGTATCTATATGTATATATATGCTTTTCTTATTGTTTATTTTGTTTTTTTCTTTGCAGCAGCCCCCTATCTTCCTTCATTTAGGATTCAGAACATTTGATTGTCTACTGAAAGGAAAAAATATACTCTGATGGTTTTGTGGTTAAGGATATGGACCGGAATTCAGGAGATCTGGGTTCAGTTTATGGTTCTGCCACAGACTTCTAGTGTGCTCTCAGGCAATTCCCTGAATCAGCTGCTTCAGTTCCCGAGCTTTAAAATGGGGATAATAACTCTCCTTTTGCCTGACTTCCCTGTTTAGATTGTTAACATTTAGGTACAGGGCCTTTTTCTCACTATGTGTCTGTACAGTGTCTAGTACAATGTGACCTCAGACTCAGTTGGGGTCTCTAGATACTTCCATAGTGCAAACGTTCGTGATAGCTCATGGTTTTCAGAGCTAAATGTCTGGTGTATGCTCCCCATCATTCCCCCTGACCCAAGACATTTTCTGTGAGGCACCTGTAGATTCCATGACTTAACTGAAATTTTTGGGGGTTAAGAGAAAAGCCCTGTAAACTGTGCAGACACCTGTGTATAACTAATGTTGAATAGGGCCCCTGAACACTATTGTTCAATTCATTGGTATTGTAATATAATACAATCCATGTAAAATGAATCAGTGTAGGGCATATTGCTGGGGTGTGGGGGTGGAAAGCTACTATAAAGTTGAACCTACTAATTATTTCAGCACAGGGCAAGTATTATTATTCCTACTGAAAAAGGCAGATTTATTTTTATTTTTATTTTTTTATGCAGGTCATCCTATAGTGCTCGTGAGTTATGTATAATTGGCCCCATAAAGGTGGTTTTGTTTTTTTCCATTTGACTGGCTCTTATTAATTCCACAGAAGATTAGTCAAGGACCTCAGGCAGAAGAAGGAATAATGGTCATGTTAACATTTCACGTATGCTCTAAAATCTCCTTAGTAAACTAAGTAAATAAAATATAATCAACCTTTTTATCCTGGTGTTAAAAGCAGTAAAAAGCACTGAATTTTGAAAAAGGTATTTAGTGAGCAGGATGAGCTGGAAACCACACTAAAGAAAGCAGGTCATTCCTATTGAAAGCCCCATTCTCAGTATGTACCCCACAGTGACCCCAGAGTGCTGAGATGAGTTGGATGAGAAGTTTTTCTGTCAGTCAAAAGGAATGGCTTGATTGCTCAACCATCCCGAACATTCTCCCATTGAAACAGGTAGGGGTGAAATGGCATGTTTCAGAAAGTCATGAAGATTGATGGCATCTGCTGCTTCCAAATGTACCGTATCTGCATGCAAACCACTTGAAATATGAACTGATGGAAAACAAAGGCTGTTTGCCCAGGAAAAGTGCTTCAGCAGGCTTAATTTCCATAGCCTATTTACACAGCAAAAGCAAGATCTAATAGGTCCCAGAGAAATCAGCCAGGCCATGATAAGAATTCAAAGCCACAAAACTAAATAAAAAGAGATTATTAGCTACATTGCAGTAGACAAACAGTAAAGTCTTAAGTGATCAATACTTGACAAGAGACATGCCACAAACATCGGGTATAGGTCAGACACACAAAGAGGGTTTTTGTTTTCTTTTTTTTAAATAAATCGACTGACTCCTGGACAAGGCACATAAAATGTCACTTTTTATCTTTCAGTTGATATTTTTCTCCAAGAGGAAAAATACCCTAGCTATTCACCTCCCTGAGAGATTTGATCCAAAAGATAGTCACTCCTGATATAAGGTTTAAGAGGAGAAACTGCAATCAAGTGGAAATTTTTGTCAGTACCTTAATCTCTGATTTGTAGAAGGTTGTGCTTTGGGATATTTGGTATGTCTGAGGATTGCCACCAAAGAGCCCTTCTGTTCTTTAATGGCTGCACTAAATCTTAACAAACGTGAGCATGAAAACTATTGTGCTGCACTTGTGAAGCATATATCAAAGTTATATTTTTTTAATGCTCGGAAAGGCAGTTGAATCATGTATGCTCTTTATGGAGCTCTGATCAGGCTGATAAAGGCAGTTCAGCTTCAATAAATGCTTTTTAAGTGAATGTTTTGGAAAGTGACTAGGAAATTCAAAGCTCAAACTGTTGCCAAACTGCTCCCATAGAACTTTGATCACTTTGCTACTGACGTTTTGTTGAAAATGTCTTGTTTTTATTAAAATGTTGGCATCTGGGGACTCAGAAATTTAACTATAGTCACTGAAGATATAATATACAGTAAAACTCCAAGGGACATAACTTATTAAGGACTTTGTACACATTTCATAAAAAGAAAACTTTTTCCCTGTGGGGTCAGAGTTGTACAGTTCTCTGAAAAAAAGTTCATATTGTTAAAAGAAAGATGGGTGCAGAGGATAAATCAAACAGAAGTACTTTGCCTGAGGTGAAAAACCTTCAAGTTATAAGGCTTAACTGCAATAAAAAAAATAGGAATCCAATCATTTAAAAATTACTAAAAATATAAATACAAGCATTAAATGAAGGCCATGAATCTTCTGTGCCATTTTTTTCTTTTGAAATATAGCTATCGAGATATTTTCTTTTGAAGAACACAAAGAGAAAACTGTGGTAGCCACTTCACTTTTCACAGTATACAAAGCATGCATGTACATTCTCTGATATAAGGATTCCTTCATTCTAATTTATTACAGCTTGTTTAACTTTGCATGCAACTGCCAGTTTTGGATATGAGTCTGCCCTCTGATGTGAGAGCCTAGACACGTTATGTATAAGAGCCTTAGGTGCTTTTTATGAGTTAAGTAGCACTGAATACCAATAGATCTAAAGTAAGACTGAAGCCCCCTGTCATAAGTAGATAGGTAAGGTAAGGGTTAAGTTTCTTTTACCTGGAAAGGGTAACCAAACACCTGACCAGAGGACCAATCAGAGAACTGGATTGTTTAAAGTCGGGGGCGGGAATTTGGATACTCGGGGTCTTTTTTGCTTTCTCGGCTGTGAGTAAACAAGGTTTCCTCCTAACTCCTTCTTATTTCAAATATTATACCAAAAGTCTGTGAGTACAAAGGAACCCCCAAAGCAATTCGGCTATGAGGAGCTTTGGGTTGTACGAATAGATGTGGATGGCTGTGTCTTTTGTTGTTTTCTCGGCTGTGAGTTAACAAGCTTCCTCCTAACTGCATCTTATCTCCAAGTGTCTCCTACACATCTGTGAGTACAAAGGAACCCCCAAGCAATTCGGCTATGAGGAGCTTTGGGTTGTATTTACATGTATGTGGATTGGTTGGACTGGTTTAATTGGGCTATCTTTTAAATCAGACTGTTTCTTCATATTTTCTTATAAGCAAGAGCCTGTATTGAGTTTCTTAATGCAAGATTATTGTTTTATATTTTCTTTCTTTTTTTTTTTAAACAAACTTTCCTTTTAAAACGTGTGGAAGTTTCTTTTCCTAGGGAGGCAAAGGGAAGGGAAAAGCCAGGCTGTGGGCTATTTTCCTATTGCTTTCAGGGAAAGAGCAGGCTACGGGGAAAGAGAAAAAGAATCACCTCTGTATCAGGTATCTGTCTCCCTCACGGGAAGGCAGGCACGGGGAAAGGCAAAGCCAAGCTGTTGGTATTTTGCATCTCAATTGTCCTGAGGGTAGAGAACGCTTATCTCTTGGGAAGCAGAGAAACCGGTTTCTTGATACTCGCAGGCTAGACCAAGAGGCAAGCCTGGGAAGGAGGGGGGAAGGGGTTTTCTCCCCTGCTTTTAGCATCCAAGGGATTTGGAATCTGGGTGTCCCACCAAGGGAGGGTTGGGGACACCAGAGAGAGGAAAGGGGGGATCAGGCCCCATCAATTCCTGATCTGGTGGCAGCGAGAATATCCAAGCTGGTAGTGAGCTTGGGGGAGTTTCAGGTAAGCACCCAGGTCTTGGACGCTAAAGTCCAGATCTGGGACAGGAGGCTATTACCACACCCCCTTAACAAACTTATTCAAAAGCTGGTATATTAAAAAGGCATCAGATCCCAGCATGAAACGGCTCAATTCCAGTGAGGAGAGGGGCGCAGCCAGTTTATTTGAAACAGACACAGAAATGTAGTGCAGGTTATTTTCCTCTTTATTTTAGGTGAATTCACAGACCGAAGGCATCCTCAGCCTGTCTGACACTATGGTAGCTGATACTTTTTTACCTCTAGCAGTCACTGGCCTTATACTTTTCAGTCTGGGGTTCACATTGAATGAGCCTACAATTCTGGTAGCCTTAGAGATCTAATCACATTGGAAAATAACAAAACCAATGGCTAGATTTCTTTTTTCAAATGTCAAGATTGCACAAACCTCATTAAAAACAAATCTGCAGTAAAAATCCCAGGGAACTGATTATTTTAGAGCCACACAATGGTTACCGTTGTTGTGTTGTCATTTAGGATAGAGTCATGACTCTGAAAAAAGTGTGTTTCCTCAAACCAAATTTATGTTTACTTTCTTGTGTTTTAAGCATGATTCTAAATAATAAAATTTTCCACCAAGGGTTTCAAAGTACTTTCAATCATGGATTAAACTTCACATTTGCTGAAGTGAGGAGGTATCATTCTTACACTTTACATGTGGTAAAAGGTGAGGCACAAAGAGTTTGTGACTTGCCCAAGTTCTCAAAACAGGTCAGTGGAAGAGCTGTGAATGAGACACACACAGACACTTAGGAATTGCCAGGCTGGATCGGAGCCACAGCCCATCTAGTCCAATATCCCATCTCTGACAGTATCCAGCACCAGTTACTTCAGGGGCAAGATGGAGCAATACCATTGTAGGCAGATAAGAGATAATTTGCTCTCCATGATGGTCTCATCTAAATCCCTAATAGTCAGAGATTGATTTAAGCTCTGAAGTATGATTTATGTAAGTATTAACTGTGATAACTGTGGATATTCTTGTTATCTGTCCCTTTTTTGAATCTTGCTAAGGTCTTGGCTTCAACATTTTCCTCTGGCAGAGAGTTCCACAGTTTAATCACACATCATGTGAAAAAGTATTTCCTTCTGTCAGTTTGACTTTGACATCTTTCTGTGCCCTTCTTCTTGTCTTCTGAGTCAGAGAGATGCTCCCTAACTTCCTCCTCTATACCATTTACTATTTTATATACTTTTATCATATCCTCTTTTATTGATCTCCTTTCTAAGGTAAGTAATCAGAATAATTTCATGACATTTGCTGTCATGTCTAACCATCAGCCAAAACTTCTCTTCATGCATATCGCAATACAACAGTGCCATTTTTATCAGCCCTGCCTCTGATTTTGCTACCTTTATCTGTTTTGGGTAGCAGTGATAACAAAAGTCTCCATTGACTTTAGTAGTGTTCACCATCATGTGTATGTCCTCACAGGCAGGAGTTGCACAAAATTTGGCCCAAAGATCAGTATCTGTCAGCACTTTTGGTTACACACTCCAATTTAGAAAAGGGTTGTTTTATAGTCTATTTTATTTATCATATTTGTTCTGGATGGAAAAGTAGCAAACAAGGCCATAGAAGAGATTTATTTTAGAAAATTTAATTTTGCCTCTTTTATTTGCACAGTGTGGTTTTAAAAATTGGTTATCTAATATTTCATATGACTATTAATATGCAGGCCAGATATGTGTGTAGAATGAGTTTCTCTAATCTCTCTGTGTAAGGCAGGATTTCAAGACCTCAGATTGCTCTTTTATGTCTTTTCTGAACCTTATCCAATTGGTTAACATCCTTCATAAAGTGTTGACAACAGAACTGGTCACAATATGCTTGTAAATATTTTGCTAATTCTTTATACAGTGGTAATAATATCCTGACATGTCTTTAAATAGGCCTTAGATTAGAGTAGCTATAGTGGATGGTTGAGTAAATCAAACACATTGTTATAAATTTTTCAATATAGTAGATGTAACAACCTAGATTCCAACACCAACACACTGTTTCTAAAAATATATATATTTGGAAATTTGTATCGGTGCTTACCTCTGGAGCATATGACCACATTAGAGGAAAGAAAACTGTAAAAATATACATTAGCCTTTAACCATAAAGGCTTAAAAATAAAATGACTAGCATAGAGGCATAATGACACTCTTCTCTGCTCCTAACTATTCAACTGATCCACAGGTCAAACGAGAGTTTGGTCAGCAATATTATCTTATTTCGTATTTGCCTTTCATTTTGGCTATATTTTTAAAAAAATCTTAAATGATACTAGAATAACATTAAGCACTTAATAGAACTTTTCATCTTCAAAGCAATATTTCAAATGTGAACTACAGGGGTGTGTTGTGTAAATATTAATTCTGGGAAAAGGGGAGGGAGGCAGTTAACAGACTTGGATTAGCAGGGCTCACACTAGCACTCTAAACATAGCCATGCAGACAGCACTTTGAAGTTGTAGCTTGGGCTGGAGCTCAGGCTCCGCAGTCTAGGGGTGGGGCTCCAGCCCAACCCGCAACTTCAAAGCGCTATCTACGCAGACATTTTTAGAGCACTAACATAAGTCCAGCTAGGCCAAGTCTATTGATGTGGGCTGGGACACATGCTTCTGCAGGCTGTATAGACATATCCATTGTGGTGCAGACTGTGGCCATTAGATCCCTCCCACTCCTGGGCAGAATGTGTACTTTGCCACCCACACAGCACCACCGTCCCTGCTCCCAATCCTAGAGCTCTGTGGATGTTCGGATGCAGTAAAGAGGAGTGTGCAGCAGTGGATTGGCTGTGGTGGGAAGCTTTGCAGGGGCACTGATAACCAAATGCTATATTATCTTTTTCCACAGAGTCCTTCTCCCCTCCCCGCACCTATGTCTCAGACTGCTGTGGGTAGAGGGAGTCCCTGGGAGTGTGGGAGGAGTAGGAGGAATGCATGGGAGGGTGGGAAACTAGTGAAGAGCCTTCCTTCTGCACACAGCGGGATGACAGAAGAAATTTCTGTGAAAGGCTCCACATAGAGATTTCCTTTCACAGAGTCTTCTTCCTTGGGTATTACCAGTGGAGGAGATAATCTGGGCCTCTGTGAATTTGCACTCATGGAATTTCCTTATCATATCTCCTTTGGTCTTGGGGGGACAGGAGAATGATTCAGGCAAGAGCTGCCAATCTTCCCATGGATTCAGATCCCTGTGGAGGTGGGGAGTATGCCCCCTAATCTGTATGCACTAGCTTTTACAGTCCTTTCCCTCCCACATGTGATGGAGAGAGCAATATGGCCTAAATAACAAAAATCAGTGTAAAAATGCATTATGGCTTCTGACATAGGCAATCTGTGGCATGTGCTGTGCATTGAGAAATTAAGCTGTTATGTTTTTTTTGTGAGTTTTTTAGTTCCTGACTATATTTTTCTTAATTGTTTAATCCTTATTAGACAGCAGACTGATTTTTTTATTAGGAAAAAGTTATTATCCCTTTTAGTGTAATTTTCTTGGCTAACAATTTATTTCTTGCATATAATTCATGAATCACTGAAGTATAGAAATACAGAAGGCAGTGGAGTGAAGGCATCCTTATTAAGAAGAAAATATTTTGTACCACTGGTGGTTTTTTTACTTACCTTCCTGTGAAAACTGTAGGTGCCTTTGCATAGTCTTGCATTTTGCCTTCTCACTGGTTCAGCTGAACAGTTTCTTAATCTTTATTCTTACTTCGTCTTACAACAGCACCCCAGAGCGTCTGTAGAAATTAATGAATGTTTCCATTGTACTTTAAAAGTTAAATATAAAGGCATAATACTCTCCAACAATCTTGTTGTTGCTCTATTAATTAAAGGAATGTATTAAATTAGAAGAACAGAGAGAGAGAGAGACATACACATATTATATATTTTGGCGATAAAACTCAAATTAAGGGGCTTTCTCAGTGTTTAAAGGGTCAATACTTTGGTTATGAAGTACCCATCTCCAGCATGTCTCCAATATTCTGCCTCTAATATGGGCATAAAATTATCTTATTAGACTAAGGGTTCAGTCCTGCTCTCTGATGCACAGAGCACAATTTACACAATCCCGCTACTGTGTATGCTAGTGCAATAGCTAATTTTACATGATAGGTGGCACTGTAGCCCTGCATATCAAAGGGCAGGATCCAGCAACAATAAAAAACACCTATTCCACATTTTATTCTGAAAAAGCAACTTACTTTTTCCCCCTCTATGCTCTGAGGGAGCTCTCAGAATAATAGGTGAAATGTTAAGAATAATTAAGAAAAATGATGGTGTTATATTGCAGCACAAGAAATACATCTTTTCTGCTCTGATCTTCCTACCCATTTTCTCCTCTGCGTTTAAATGTCATCTCTGTTCTCAAATTATTTAGGGGAGACATTGAAAGAGGATGGAATAATTTTTAGGTAATTTGACAAGCTCCTTAGGTAGAATTCCTGATTGTCTCTCTCCCTCTGCATCCCTCCAGTTAAGATGCTGCCCTCACTTCCTTTTTTGACTAACAGTGTCCAAATGTAATATAGTAAACCAGGGGTCGGCAACCTCTGGCACGCAGCTTGCCAGGGTAAGCACACTAGCGGGCCGGGCCAGTTTGTTTACCTGCCGTGTTGGCAAGTTCAGCCAATCGCAGCTCCCACTGGCCGTGGTTCACCATCCCAGGCTAATGGGGGTGGCGGGAAGCAGCGTGGGCGAGGGATGTGCTGGCCACGGCTTCCCACCATCCCCATTGGCCTGGAATGGTGAACCGCAGCCAGTGGGAACCACAATCGGCTGAACCTGCCAGTGCGGCAGGTAAACAAACTGGCCCAACCCACCAGTGTGCTTACCCTGGCAAGCTGCGTGCCAGATATTGCCAACCCCTGCAATAAACAGAGGTATTTTACCTTTTATGTGGCAGAAAAAATATTTTTATTAAGGAGCTCTAAACCCCAAATCACCTTTTACCACCATCATTCCCTCATAAGAACAGTGGGTTTGTGGTCCCTAAATCCCCCATTTGTTTGATATGCAAAACCTTAGCCAAATCTAGGGCTCTTCTTGAGGACCTAAGGGCCTTTCACTACACCAGTGTAAAGCAGAAGTAATTCACTGAAGTGAGTGGAATTACACAAGGGCAAGGCTGTTGAGAAGAGATCAGAACTCAGGCCTGCTTTAGTTTCTCATCAGAAATGTGATGAAGTGCAGGTGACTGGTAAATATTTATAAACAGACCTATTTATTTGGTGTTGAATATGAAGGGTTTGGAGAGAGAGAGAGAGAAAGAGAGAGAGACTAGCAAATCGCTTCCTGATACTTCTAAGGACCAGTGAATGTACAATACATGTTTAGAGCTACAGCAGGGTTTCTCAAACAGAGGTTGCCACTTGTGTAGGGAAAGCCCTTGGCGGGCCAGGCAGGTTCGTTTACCTGCCCCATCCACAGGTCCAGCCGATTGCAGCTCCCAGTGGTCGCAGATTGCTGCTCCAGACCAATGGGAGCTGCTGGAAGCATCGCGGGCCGAAGGACATACTGGCCATTTTTATTCTCCAGGCGCATTCGTATTACAGCATCTGCCAAGGTGCGGTAATTTAGGCAAATATTTTTTTTAAATGGAAATATATCAACCTTTTATCTCCAGAAGACAAAACCTAATTTCTTTTTAGAGGATTCCCAGCAGAAATCGAAGGAACCTGACACTTTGCCACAAGATGCAGCTGTACGTTGTTTGGAACAGGAGAAGGATGGAAAAGCAGGTGTGGAAGAAAATAATGTCCTCACTCTGAGTTTGAAGCAACAAGCCAGAGGCAGCTTTATTATGAGCAATTGCAATATTCAGGGGAGAATACACATGGGCAGGGATTTCCCCTCCCGAGGCAGGTCTCCATTAAATAAACAATTAGAACAAGCATTTATACCTTTCGTTACAGACAATAACGATCAACAGCTGCATTTTTTTTATACATATTCCTTCCTGATATCTTACTTTTCTCATTAATAATTTTCTGCTACAGTCTGTGTTCCATTCTTATCTAACATAAGGTCAAAATAACCTCTCACAATTTTTTTCCCACTCGCTTTTCACTTGCCCCCGCCCTACCTTCAAGTCACGTGTTATTAGAGTTAGTATAGCCTGACTTTGTTAGTCTGACTCTTGCTCTATTCCTAGAGACTAAGGTCTGGTCTACACTACGCGTTTAAATCGATTTAAAGAGCGTTAAATCGATTTAACGCTGTACCCGTCCACACTACAACGCCCTTTATATCGATATAAAGGGCTCTTTAAATCGATTTCTGTACTCCTCCCCGACGAGAGGAGTAGCGCTAAA